>NC_056748.1:4876645-4901371 GCF_019279795.1 Protopterus annectens | reverse complement strand
GGAAATGGTCTGTTTAGTTACAGGTTTCCTTGACCCCCACAGCATAGGAAACTAGGAGTTGATCTGATTTTCTGAAGGATTTGGTTCTGTCCAAGTAATAACGTAGCTGCCTATGGATGTCTAAAGAGTGAAGCAGCCTTTCCCCTTTGTTTTGAGGGTTAGGGTAGAAGGTAGGAAGGTGTATGGCCTGATTTAAGGCTACCCTAGATACCACTTTAGGCATAAAGGAAGGGTTGGTAGGGAAACCCTGTCCTGATGGAATATGAGGAATGGCTGCACCGCCATGAGGGGCCCACCTGTAACTCAGATACTCTCGAGCTGAAGTGATGGCCAGGAGAAAAGCTGTTTTCCAGGACAAATATTGTAATTCTGTTGAAGCAGCTGGTTCAAAGGGAGGCAATGTCAATTTTTCCAGTACATAGTTAAGGTCCCAAGCTGGGACTGGTTGTTTCCTTGGAGGTCTTATGTTCTTAGCCCCTCTGAGGAACTGTCGTAGGAGTGGGTGTGAGAACAAAGGAGGATCCATGTTGAATTCTGCAGAGATTGCTGAGGCATGTATTTTGATTGAGGAAAAAGAAAGTCCATTGCCCAAAAGTTCAGTTAGGTACTGTAAAATCTGAGGTAGGTTCAATTTTCTAGGGTCCTGCCCTCGTTCTTCATTCCAACAGCAAAACCGCTTCCATTTTGCGGAGTAAGCTTTTCTAGTAGATGGTCTTCTGGCCTCCAAAATGACATCCTGCACTTCTTTGGAGAGTAGTGTCTGATGTGATGTTAAGGAATTTTCCATGCAGCTAGGCTGAGAGTTTTCAGCTGACTGTGAAGGGTTTTGAAATTGTTCTGCGTCAGCAGTAGAGGTGTTAGAGGCAGGGGCCACGGAGGAGTGTGTTAGGCTCCTCAATAGTGGATACCAGTGTTGTCTCGGCCAGTCTGGAGCAATCAGTATCATCCTCGGCTTGTCTGTTATTACTTTCAAAAGTACCTTGGGCAGTAGAGGTAGTGGTGGGAATGCATAAACTGACCGAGTTGTCCATGTGAAGGAAAGAGCGTCCACTTTCCAGGCCTTTGGGTGGAAGGTCCTCGAGCAAAACCTTTTTAATTGATGATTTCTGTGGGAGGCAAAAAGATCTATGTCTGGCCTTCCCCACGCTTGAACAATCTCTGTGAATACGTGTGGATGTAGCTTCCATTCGTGAGGGACTGTCATATGCCTGCTCAGAGTGTCTGCCAGTGTGTTTTCCATTCCTGGCAGGTACTGAGCCTGAAGTTCCATTTGTCTTTCCAGAGCTAGGTTCCAAAGAGTCATGGTTAGTCTGCACAAGGGTATGAATGAGTTCCTCCTTGTTTGTTTATGTACCACATTACTGTGGTGTTGTCTGTTCTTATGAGCAGTTGTCCTGGATGCAGGAATTCTCTGAGCAGCTGAGATTGCATTTATTACTGCCAGCATTTCTTTTTGATTGATGTGAAGGTGCTTTTCTGTTTGGGGCCATCTGCCCTGAATGCACCTGTCCTTCATATCGCTCCCAGGCGTAATCTGAAGCGTCTGTGGTTATGACTTGTGTAGCTTGAGGCTTGCAGAATGGGAGGCCTGTGTTTACTTGGCATGCTTGGGCCCACCATATGAATTCCTTTTGAAGACAGGGAATTATTGGAATCTCCACTTCCAAGCTGTGACTGTGTTGAGACCATAGATTTTTTAGGTACCATTGAAGTTTCCTCATGTGCAGCTTTGCGCATGGGATTAGAAGAATGCAAGATGCCATGAATCCCAGTCTGCAGGATTTTCCTTGCAGTAAGCCTGGTACTTTTTGCAAGCATTTTGAAGTAATGAGATAGTTGCCCTTGTTTTTCTGGTGTAAGGTAAGCCATCTGGGTGTTTGTGTCCAAGTTGGCACCCAGGAAGGTTATTTTCTGAGAGGGTGTTAGCTTTGATTTCTCCTTGTTGATGGTGTATCCCAGAGAAAGCAGTAAGCGTGTCACATATGCCAGGTGTTTCAGAAGTACGTGTTTGCTGTCCGCTTGGATCAGGCAGTCGTCCAGATAAGGGTAAATTTGTATCCCTTGAAGTCTGCAGTATGCAATCACTGATGCCAGGCACTTGGTGAATACTCTGGGCGCAGTAGATAAGCCAAAGGGCAATGCAGAGAATTGATAGTGGTTTGAACCTGCAAGAAATCTGAGGTATCTTCTGCAACTTTGTCTGATTGGGACATGCAGGTATGCCTCCTTGAGGTCCAATGTTACCAGCCAAAACCCCTTGCCCAGCATGGGAAGGAGTTGCTGTAATGTGAGCATCTTGAATTTTGGCGAGAAGAAATGTGTTTAGAATGGATAAGTCCAGTATGGGTCTCCAGTCGCTTCCTTTTCTTGGCACCAGAAAAAGCCTTGAATAAAAACCTTGTGCTTGTTGGTGCGCACGTACCTTTGTATAGCCCTCATGTTTAGGAGCTTTGCAATTTGTAGTTGTGCCTCTACCCTTTGATTTTGTGGTAGGTTTGGCATGCCTCTCATTTTGGAAGAGTGTGAAATGGAATTTGTAGCCTCTGTTTATTATGTCCAGAATCCATTTGTCTGTTGTGACAATATGCCAATTGTTTGCAAATAGTGCCAGTTTTCCTCCCAAAGGTGCTGCCAGTTGAATTTTGCTTGGCATGGAAATGAGGGAGTCATTGAGTCTGCTTTCTGTACTGCTGTGCACTGTCGTCACCACCTCTTGGTGTTGGTGATTGCCATTGTCTGCCTCTGTAGGACCCTTGGGGTTGTCCTCTGCCCCTTCCGCGTCTGTATCTGCCTCTTTGGGCTTTGTCAGTGGTTGGAAAGGACCAGTTTTTTGACGGCCAATTCCTGCTGAACCTTGGTGGCTGAACCTGTAAGAAGGCTTTGACAGTTTGCATAGATTTTGCTTTTTCTTCCATTTCGTAAAATATCCTCAGCATTACCACCAAAAGAACATCCTTATGTAACGGTGCATCCAGAATTTTTGCTTTCACCTGGTCTGGAAGATTTTGCTCCCTTAACCATGCATGTCTGCGAATGACTGCTCCGGTTGCGGCCGATCTGCTGGAGGCCTCTAGGGCATCATAACCACATTGTAAGGTGTGCTTGCCCACTTGTTCAGCACTATGCATCATATCCTGCAACTCTTTTAAGTCTGGTTGTTCAGGCTGTGACATTTTGGCTTTTAATTGTGATAACAGAAATTGCTGATATTTAATCATATGAAACTGGCAGTTTAAGGCCCTCATGGCAAGGGTGGCCGAGGTGTAAACCTTCTTACCCCACCTTTCTAGAGATCTAGATTCCCTTTCCGCAGGTAGTGGATTCTTGGCCGTGGAAGCCTTAATTCCTTTAGGGCCTTGAGAAATAGTTTCAGGGTCTGCATTATGGCCTTTATAGAGGAACTGATGAGAATTAGGAACTCTGTAATACCTATCCGGCTTAACTGGTGCAGGAGGCAGAGAATCAGGATTAAGACAGGCCTCCGAGTATACATCATCCAAAACCTCCAAAACAGGAGGAATAGCCAAAGGTCTATGCTGAGGTAACCAGAGGAATTCCCTAAGCCTTTTCTTGGAGTCTGAAAAGTCTTGGCCTTCCCAATGGAAGTGCTCTCTCAAGGAGTGTAAAGTTTCCCCAAAGGAAAAATCCTCAGGGGGGGATACAGAAGGAATAGACTGCTCTGCATCCGAATCCTCAAAGGGTGAATAAGAGTGTTCTTCAGCATCAGAATGTTCTGATAAAATCGATTCTTGGTCAGAAGGAGGAGAATCCTCCTCTACTCTGGGTCTCTTGTCCGGAGGGGCCTGGGAGCCTCTTATAAGAGTGATCAGGTCTTCAGCCATTTTAAGCATGTGCTTCTTAGGCGTAGGCCCAGGTCTTGGGCCTTGTGAGGCAGGCCTAGAAAGTTGCTTGGCTGATTTGGCTTTAGTAAAGGCCTTGATGGAGAAAGAAGATGAAGGCCTAAATACACCGTGGGTGGATGTAGATCTATCCACATTGGTGGGTTCGACATGAGCAGGGGCTTCGGTTGTAGTTTGGGAAAGGACCGAAGAACCAGCGGTCTCAGGTACAGAAGACCCCGAGGGAGTGGTTGCCGGTGGTCAGGGACTGCAAAGGCGTCTCACTGAGAACCGGCCCACGTGGAGCTTGTTTCGGCGTGGTGTCGGTGGAGACCGCAGTTCTCGACTGGCGGTCCTTTTCTTTGCGTTTTCTGGACATAGCGGTAGTCGGAGTATCCGACGACATTTTATAATTAAACGCTTTACCAAAGTAGTGTTGGGCGAACTCCGCCCGACGCTTGATAGTGCGTTTATTGAAGGTAGCACAAAAGCGGCAGCCCGAGACGTCGTGGTCTGGGCCCAAACAAGGTATGCAAAGGGAATGGAAATCCTTATGCGGTATTTGCTTCCCACAAGAAATGCAATTATTAACTTTTTCTGACATCGGTCTGAGGCAAGAAAAGATTCCCCAACGGGGTACTTAGCTTTAATGAAGACTTCGGTTCCAAATTTTTTCGTAATTCAGGAGCTGGCCGACCGGCACTTGCGAACTGCTTCTGCTTCGGGCACCGCGCGGCAAAAAAGACTGAAGAAGATGGCGTCGGCTGTGTCTTTTATACTCTAGCCTTCCTGACGTCAGAAGAGTACGTGACAACAACCGACGCCGGACCAAGACTTTGGAATTCGGCTGACCGAGGGACCGCCTGCCGGCTGAAAACCCATATGTAATTACTGCAGCTGTAATGCACGATGAACATCCCATATGTGATTACTGCAGCTGTAATGCACGATGAACATCTGCTGATATTTAAGCATATGGAACTGACAATTTAAGGCCCTCATGGCTAGGGTGGCCGAGGTATATACCTTTTTTCCCCACCTTTCTAAGGATCTAGACTCTCTTTCGGAAGGTAGTGGATTCTTAGCAGTAGAGGCCTTCATTCTCTTGGGGCCTTGAGAAATGGTTTCAGGGTCAGCATTATGGCTTTTGTAAAGAAATTGGTGAGAGTTAGGAACTCTGTAGTACCTATCAGGCTTGACTGGGGCAGGAGGCAGGGAATCCGGATTAAGGCAAGACTCTGAGTAAACATCATCAAGTATGTCCAAGACAGGAGGTATCGCCAGAGGTCTGTGCTGAGGTAGCAAAAGAAATTCCCTAAGTCTTTTCTTGGAATCAGAAAAGTCTTGGCCTTCCCAATGGAAGTGTTCCCTCAAGGTATGCAAGGTTCCCCAAAAGAAAAATCCTCTGGGGTAGATACAGAAGGAATGGACTGCTCTGCATCAGAATATTCAAAAGGAGTAAGTGTTCCTCTTCATCAGAATGTTCTGAAATAATGGAGCCCTGGTCAGAAGAGGGAGAATCTTCCTCCACTCTGGGTCTCTTGTCCGGAGGGGGTTGGGAACCCCTGATAAGAGTAATTAAATCCTCAGCCATTTTAGCATCTGCTTTTTAGGCATGGGGCCTGGAGATGGGCCCTGTGCAACAGGCCTCTTAGGATGCATGGCTGATTTGGACATAGTAAAGGCCTTTATGGAAAAGGAAGATGAGGGTCTAAAGACACCATGGGTGGAAGTGGACCTGTCCACATTAGGAGGCTCAACACTCACAGTGGCTTCGGTAGTTGTAGTCTGGGTATGGGCCGAGGCACCTGCGGTCTCGGTTACAGAAGACACCGCCAAAGAAGTGTCGTCAGTAGTCAGGGGCTGCGTGGCCTCGCTGAGAACCGGACCACGTGTAGCGGTTTTGGCGTGGTGTCGGTGGAGACCGCGACCTCGCGTGTCGGTCTTTGTCCTTGCGTTTTGAACAAAGCGGTAGTCGGAGTGTCCGACATTTTATAATCAAAGCTTTACCAAAAAGTGCTGGGCGAACTCGCCCGGCTTAATAGTGCGTTTATTGAAAGTAGCGCAAAAGCGACAGCCCGAGGCGCCGTGGTCTGGGCCTAAACAAGGTATGCAGAGGAATGGAAATCCTTATGCGGTATTTGCTTCCCACAAGAAATACAATTGTTAACTTTGTCTGACATCGGTCTGAGGCAAGAAAAGTTTCCCCATCGGGGTATTTAGCTTTAAAGAAGACTTCGGTTTCCAAATTTCCGTAATTTCAGGAGCTGGCCGACTGGCACTTGCAAACTGCTTCTGCTTCGGGCACCAAGGCAAAAAGACTGTAGAAAATGGCGTCGGCTGTGTCTTATATACCCCTGTCGCACTGACGTCAGGAAAGAAAGCGACAACAACCGACGCCGGACCTAGACTTTGGAATTCGGCCGACCGAGGACCCGCCTGACGGCAGAGAACCCATCTGTGATTACTGCAGCTGTATGCACGATGAACATCTGTGACGGAGGAAAAAAGGCCAAAAGTAACTCACACAAATGCATAACACCCAGCAGAACATAATCCCTGATAGGGCACTGGTTATAAGCTAGGCACAAACTTGAAAATCTTTTCCACTTGTCAATATAACATTTTCTAGAAACAAGCTTTCTGGCCTCCTTTAGTCCCTACTGTACATCCTCATAAAATAGGTGCCTAAAAGGTATCAAAACTGAATAATGTAGGCAGTTAGCTGAAGATGTATAAATGTAGGAAGTAGAGAGATGGTGGAACCAAGAACCCAAGAATATAAATATAAGTATGAGTAAAGAGACTTGTACGCTGGAGAATAAAATACTTGAAATTTACTCCAAAACACAAGTTAGGTAAGTGCTTTCGAGCAATCCTCTTCATCAGGCCTTAATACACAAATTAATTAGCACACAAGGTTTAAATAAAACCAACAACCAATAAAAATTCTTTAATAATCAGTGAAGCAACCCTCTTTTTTTCCAAGAGAGGTTTTAAGGACACAGCACTGTTAAGGCCAGGTGATAAGTATGCCTTAAAGTCCACTATCCACCTTAATTCAGCATATTCAGTTTCATTGTTAATGTCACCCTCATTAAAACTCACATTCATTTTCTGCAAAACCAAAAATTTAAAATTGTGCTGGTCTCCACAATCTAAAACATGCTTGGCTAGTGCATTAATAAGCTTGCTGTTCCTAATATCATTAAGATGTTCCATTACCCTTTCCTTTAAAGTTCTATTGGTTTTACCAGTGCAGAATGCACTACAGAAACGATTGTTGTGGTCTTTCGGCTTTTTACACTTAGCAAAATACAGAATGTTTTTAGTAGAGCAATCTGCATAAAATAAAAACTACAGGCTTCTGATGCACAGGGTGTAAAATCATGCAACTAGACTAAATGCTATTACAAATTCTACAAATTTTACAAGAAAAAGTCCCTCTATGCTGAGAGACAAACCTGTCACATATTTTCTTCTGTTTGTAACAAAGTTTCTTTTCCAAATTCTTGCCATTTTTGAAACTAAAACTGGGTATAGAACCAACAACACGACTGATGTCAGGGTCAGTAAGGAGAATGGGCCAGTTCTTTTTAATGATGTCACATGTCTTGTTGACATAATTAGAAAAAGTGAGAGCCTATTCACAGATGTTGAGGAAATATGCCTTTCTGGGAGTGCATTCACTAGATGCTCATCTGAAAAGTCGGACAAGGCTCTGCCTAAAGGCAGGATGCGAAGAAATCAGCTTTCTGGATGTAACTGCGAGTAAAAAATATGTTGGGAAATATCTCGACAAGAATACATAGGAAGGATTGTACGATTCTTCACCGCTCCAGTATGCATCCTACACACATTACTAAGAACATAGTTAAGAACCAAGTCTTACGCTGCAAGAGATTACATACAGACAGGGAAGAATTAATGGAAGCCATGAGTTATCTCGCTACAGAGTTTGTTGAGAGAGGATATAAGAAGTCTGATATTGATAGAGCGACAGTTGAAGTAGATTCATATGAAAGTTATAAAACCAAACCCAGCTATTCAGATGAGCATCTACTGAATACACTACACTCCCAGAAAGGCAGATCTCCTCAACATCTGTGAATAGGCTATGTCTCACTTTTTCTAATTATGTCAACAAGACATGTAACATCATTAAAAAGAACTGGCCCATTCTCCTTACTGACCCTGAAATCAGTCGTGTTGTTGGTTCTAAACCCAGTTTTAGTTTCAAAAATGGGAAGAATTTGAAAAAGAAACTTTGTTACAAACAGAAGGAAACATGTGACAGGTTTGTCTCTCAGCGCAGAGGGACTTTTTCTTGTAGAAATTGTAGAATTTGTAATAGTATTTGGTCTACTTGCATGATTTTACACCCTGTGCATCAGAAGCCTGTAAGGTTTTTATTTTATAGGTTCATAGGTTCATACTAAGCTATCTGCCCTAGGGCATTTATAAGCCTAGCCAGAGTGTGTTTGGCTTTCGCCACCCATTTTAAATTAATTTTGCTATGCCCTTTTTCGAGGTTAGTATACTGTGCGCCTCTGTCTAACAGTGACACAGAAGTGATACCCGGGGTAAACCTACAATCTCCCATCCACTCATCAAGATTCCTCTTGAAGAGAGTCAATGAGGGACTCTGCCTAACTTGGACTGGGATTTTATTCCAGAGTGAAGGGAGCCTCTGGGTTATGAATCTGTCGCTCCAGCATATCCTATTTATTTCAGTGCTGAGGTTCAAGTCTTTCGAGCACGTAGCTCGATGGGATTTGGATTTTCTGAGGTGCAGCATGTCCATTAATTCCGGGTTGGACATGGCTTTATACGTCAGGCACAGATCGCCTCTGAGCAGGCGGTATGCCACTGAGTAGAGCTGGAGTTTCTTTAACCGGGCAGCATATGGCATCCGTTTGTGCCCTTTGATCCTCTTGGTGAGGTACTTTTGGGGTCTTTCCAGTTGCTTCAGGTGTCTGGTAAGGTACATCCCAAAAGGGGCATTGTACTCAATTATGGGCCTGATGAGGGATGAGTAAAGAGGCACGATGACCTCCCCTGATCTAGATGTGAATCCCTTCATGATTAGGTGGGCTATATAAAATGTTTTTCTAACCACTTTGGCCACGTGGTTGTCAAATGAGAGATTTTTATCAACTTGGGTCCCCAGGTCCCTAATTACTTCTTCTGTACTTAATGGATTATCACCTATGTGGTAATTTGTGGGCACTTTGTTTTTGCCAAAGGGGATGACTATGCGGATTGCTCTACTAAAAACATTGTGTATTTTGCTAAGTGTAATCTGTGTAGTGCATTCTACATTGGTAAAACCAATAGAACTTTAAAGGAAAGGGTAATGAACATCTTAATGATATCAGGAACAACAAGCTTACTAATGCACTAGCCAAGCATGCTTTAGATTGTGGAGACCAGCACAATTTTAAATTTTTGGTTTTGCAGAAAATTAATGCGAGTTTTAGAGAAGGTGACATTAACAATGAAACTGAATATGCTGAATTAAGGTGGATAGTGGACTTTAAGGCATACTTATAACCTGACCTTAACGGTGCTTTGTCCTTAAAACCTCTCTTGAAAAAAAGTGGGTTACTTCACTGATTTTTAAAGAACTTTTATTGGTTGTTGGTTTTATTTAAACCTTGTGTGCTAATTTATTTGTGTATTAAGGTCTGATGAAGAGGACTGCCTTGAAAGCACTTGCCTAACTTTGCGTTTTGGAATAAATTTCAAGTATTTTATTCTCCAGCCTACAAGTCTCTTTACTCATAGTTAGTTGAAGTTGTTTGAGACTGGAGTGTATCAAACTCCCCTTGTCCTGTGTAAGGATATGCAATTTGAGATAAAGCTTGTGGCAACTGTCATTAGCCACTTCCATAAGAAGGAAAAAAAATGTTGCCTGGGCCAAGAGGGAGTTATCACAATTAATTTGGAGAGCCCTTCAGAATTACACTGGAAATAAGTGGAAAGGATGAAAACGCATAAAGAAACATCCCTGGCCATGGGAATGAAAATACATCTATTGTCTACGTTTGCATGCTAGGAGTCCTGGTGCAAAATTTAGTTATCTAAACTATGAAAGGAAATAAACATCTATTTAAGGTATTCCCTCACAACTGGATCAAATCCTGGAATACCTCCTCTCACTCAATTTCCATTCATGAAGGTCTGGTTTGGTCCTGCTCAGCTCATCTGCTCAGGAAAATTTTCAGATATAAATCCACCTTTTCTCGGGAGAGGAAAGTCTTTTGCAGAGAAGTGTCTGTAATGAAGCTCAGAAACACAATCCTGTAAGACAGAGGATTTCTGAACATTTATTAGGAACGCTAGAATAGTAAGGAGAGCAGAAACCCATGTTAAAGATTCCCGACTTCTGGCAAAAGTCCCTGCAAAGGCAAGTAAGTCACCTAAATAAGGAAAAGTACAGTTTTGTACCTACCATAAATGTAGATGTTCGAGGGCTATTACAGCTGCAGTAATTACATATGGGGTTTTCAGCCGGCAGGCGGTCCCTCGGTCGGCCGAATTCCAAAGTCTTGGTCCAGCGTCGGTTGTTGTCGCGTACTCTTCTGACGTCAGGAAGGCTAGAGTATAAAAGACACAGCCGACGCCATCTTCTTCAGTCTTTCTTGCCCCAGATGTCAGGTGCCCCCAAAAGGAAGGCAATACATAAATTAGTGTAATACACAAAAGTAAGCAAATAACCCAGTCAGCAGGTATGAATAGGTATTCAAACCCGAAGGTCTTACCAAGAGGGGAAGGAGGGTGAGAAACCTGTACTGCAGCTGTAATAGCCCTCGAACATCTACATTTATGGTAGGTACAAAACTGTACTATGTTCATCGTGCATTACAGCTGCAGTAATTACATATGGGTAGAATCCCAAAGCTATGTATAGGGTGGTAGGTACTATACGGAACTGGGTTGAGCTAGAATGCCCTGCAAAACTGCAGTGGCAAAGCCTGCTCTAGTTCTGGAGTATAAAGGCAGATGGTAATGCTTTGTGAAGGTATGTACAGAACTCCAAGTGGCTGCCTCCAAGATATCTTTAGTAGGCACTCCTCTGAGGAAGGCTGTAGAGGTGGCTGTGGCCCTAGTGGAGTGTGATCTGATACCAGTAGGTGCGAGCTTTCCATGATGGGAATAACAAAAGCGTATGCAGTGACCAATCCACTTGGAAATGGTCTGTTTAGTTACAGGTTTCCCTTGACCCCAGCATAGGAAACGAGGAGCTGATCTGAGTTTCTGAATGACTTGGTTCTGTCCAAGTAGCAACGTAGGTGCCTATGGATATCTAAAGAATGAAGCAGCCTCTCCCCTTTGTTTTGAGGATTAGAGTAGAAGGTAGAAAGGTGGATGGCCTGGTTTAGGGCTACCCTAGATACTACTTTAGGCATAAAGGAGGGGTTAGTACGCAGGGAAACCCTGTCCTGATGGAATATGAGGAATGGCTGCACCGCCATGAGGGCCTGTAACTCAGATACCCTACGAGCTGAAGTGATGGCCAGGAGAAAAGCTGTTTTCTAGGACAAATATTGTAATTCTGCTGAAGCAGCTGGTTCAAAAGGAGGTAATGTCAATTTTTCCAGTACATAGTTAAGGTCCCAAGCTGGTACTGGTTGTTTCCTTGGAGGCCTTATGTTCTTAGCCCCTCTGAGGAACTGTCGCAGTAGAGGGTGTGAGAATAAAGGAGGATCCATATTGAATTCTGCAGATATTGCTGAGGCATGTATCTTGATTGAGGAAAAGGAAAGTCCCTTGCTCAAAAGTTCAGTTAGGTACTGTAAAATCTGAGGCAGATTTAATTTTCTAGGATCCTGTCCTCTTTCTTCATTCCAACAGCAAAACCGCTTCCATTTTGCGGAGTAAGCTTTTCTTGTAGATGGTCTTCTAGCCTCCAAAATGACATCCTGCACTTCTTTGGAGTAGTGCCTGATGTGAAGTTAAGGAATTTTCCATGCAGCTAGACTGAGAGTTTTCAGCTGACTGTGAAGAGTTTTGAAATTGTTCTGCGTCAGCAGTAGAGGTGTTAGAGGCAGGGGCCACGGAGGAGTGTGTGTTAGGCTCCTCAATAGTGGATACCAATGTTGTCTCGGCCAATCTGGAGCAATCAGTATCATCCTTGGCTTGTCTGTTCTTGCTTTCAAAAGCACCTTGGGCAGCAGAGGTAGTGGTGGGAATGCATAAACTGACCAAGTTGTCCATGTGAATGAAAGGGTGTCCACTTTCCAAGCCTTTGGGTGGAAGGTCCTTGAGCAAAACTTTTTTAATTGATGATTTTTGTGGGAGGCAAAAAGGTCTATGTCTGGCCTTCCCCACGCTTGAACAATCTCTGTGAATACGTGTGGATGTAGCTTCCATTCGTGAGGGTCTGTCATATGCCTGCTCAGAGTGTCTGCCAGTGTGTTTTCCATTCCTGGTAGGTACTGAGCCTGGAGTTCTATTTGTCTTTCCAGAGCTAGATTCCAAAGAGTCATGGTTAATCTGCACAAGGGGTATGAATGAGTCCTCCTTGTTTGTTTATGTACCACATTACTGTGGTGTTGTCTGTTCTTATGAGCAGCTGTCCTGGATGCAGGAATTCTCTGAACGCTGAAATTGCATTTATTACTGCCAGCATTTCTTTTTGATTGATGTGAAGGTGCTTTTCTGTTTTGTGCCATCTGCCCTGAATGCACCTGTCCTTCATGTGCGCCCCCCAGGCGTAATCTGAAGCGTCTGTGGTTATGACTTGTGTAGCTTGAGGCTTGCAGAATGGGAGGCCTTTGTTTACTTGGCATGCTTGGGCCCACCATATGAATTCCTGTTGTAGACAGGGAATTATTGGAATCTCCACTTCTAAGCTGTGACTGTGTTGAGACCATAGATTTTTTTAGGTACCATTGAAGTTTCCTCATGTGCAGCTTTGCACATGGGATTAGAAGAATGCAAGATGCCATGAATCCCAGAGCCTGCAGGATTTTCCTTGCAGTAAGCCTGGTACTTTTGCAAGCATTTTGAAGTAATGAGATAGTTGCCCTTGTTTTCTGCTGTTAGGTAAGCCATCTGGGTGTTTGTGTCCAAGTTGGCACCCAGGAAGGTAATTTTCTGAGAGGGTGTTAGTTTTGATTTCTCCTTGTTTATGGTGTATCCCAGAGAAAGCAGTAAGCGTGTCACATATGCCAGATGTTTGAGAAGCGTTTGCTGTCCGCTTGGATCAGGCAGTCGTCCAGATAAGGGTAAATTTGTATCCCTTGAAGTCTGCAGTATGCAATCACTGATGCCAGGCACTTGGTGAATACTCTGGGCGCAGTAGATAAGCCAAAGGGCAATGCAGAGAATTGATAGTGATTTGAACCTGCAAGAAATCTGAGGTATCTTCTGCAACTTTGTCTGATTGGGACATGCAGGTATGCCTCCTTGAGGTCCAATGTTACCAGCCAAAACCCCTTGCCCAGCATGGGAAGGAGTTGCTGTAATGTGAGCATCTTGAATTTTGGCACTAGAAGAAATGTGTTGAGAATGGATAAGTCCAGAATGGGTCTCCAGTCGCTTCCTTTTCTTGGCACCAGAAAAAGCCTTGAATAAAAACCTTGTGCTTGTTGGTGCGTAGGTACCTTTTGTATAGCCCTCATGTTTAGGAGCTTTGCGATTTGTAGTTGTGCCTCTACCCTTTGATTTTGTGGTAGGTTTGGCATGCCTCTCATTTTGGAAGAGTGTGGAAATGAAATTTGTAGCCTCTGTTTATTATGTCCAGAATCCATTTGTCTGTTGTGACAATATGCCAATTGTTTGCAAATAGTGCCAGTTTCCCTCCCAAAGGTGCTGCCAGTTGAATTCTGCTTGGCATGGAAATGAGGGAGTCATTGAGTTTGCTTTCTGTACTGCTGTGCACTGTCGTCACCACTTCTTGGTGTTGGTGATTGCCATTGTCTGCCTCTGTAGGATCCTTGGGGTTGTCCTCTGCCCCTTCCGCCTGTATCTGCCCCTTTGGGCTTTGTCAGTGGTTGGAAAGGACCAGTTTTTTGACGGCCAATTCCTGCTGAACCTTGGTGGCTGAACCTGTAAGAAAGCTTTGACAGTTTGCATAGATTTTGCCTTTTCTTCCATTTTACGTAAAATATCCTCAGCATTACCACCAAAAAGAACATCCTTATGTAACGGTGCATCTAGAATTTTTGCTTTCACCTGATCTGGAAGATTTTGTTCCCTTAGCCATGCATGTCTGCGAATGACTGCTCCAGTGGTGGCTGATCTGCTGGAGGCCTCTAGTGCATCATAACCACATTGAAAGGTGTGCTTGCCCACTTGCTCAGCACTATGCATCATATCCTGCAACTCCTTTAAATCTGGTTGTTCAGGTTGTGACATTTTTGTTTTTAATTGTGATAACAGAAATTGCTGATATTTAATCATATGAAACTGGCAGTTTAAGGCCCTCATGGCAAGGGCGGCCGAGGTGTAAACCTTCTTACCCCACCTTTCTAGTGATCTAGATTCCCTTTCCGTAGGTAGTGGATTCTTGGCCGTGGAAGCCTTAATTCCTTTAGGGCCTTGAGAAATAGTTTCAGGGTCTGCATTATGGCCTTTATAGAGGAACTGATGAGAATTAGGAACTCTGTAATACCTATCCGGCTTAACTGGAGCAGGAGGCAGAGAATCAGGATTTAAACAGGCCTCGGTATACATCATCCAAAACCTCCAAAACAGGAGGAATAGCCAGAGGTCTATGCTGAGGTAACCAGAGGAATTCCCTAAGTCTTTTCTTGGAGTCTGAAAAGTCTTGGCCTTCCCAATGGAAGTGCTCTCAAGGAGTGTAAAGTTTCCCCAAAGGAAAAATCCTCAGGGGGGGATACAGAAGGAATGGACTGCTCTGCATCCGAATCCTCAAAAGGTGAATAAGACTGTTCTTCAGCATCAGAATGTTCTGATAAAATGGATTCTTGGTCAGAAGGAGGAGAATCCTCCTCTACTCTGGGTCTCTTGTCCGGAGGGGCCTGTGAGCCTCTGATAAGAGTGATCAGGTCTTCAGCCATTTTAAGCATGTGCTTCTTAGGCGTGGGCCCAGGTCTTGGGCCTTGTGAGGCAGGCCTAGAAAGATGCTTGGCTGATTTGGCTTTTGTAAAGGCCTTGATGGAGAAGGAAGATGAAGGCCTAAATACACCATGGGTGGATGTAGATCTATCCACATTGGTGGGTTCGACATGAACAGGGGCTTCGGTAGTAGTTTGGGAAAGGACCGAAGAACCAGCGGTCTCAGGTACAGAAGACCCCGCCGAGGGAGTGTCGGTAGTCAGGGACTGCAAAGGCGTCTCACTGAGAACCGGCCCACGTGGAGCTAGTTTCGGCGTGGTGTCGGTGGAGACAGCAGCTCTCGACTGACGGTCCTTTTCTTTGCGTTTTCTGGACATAGCGGTAGTCGGAGTATCCGACGACATTTTATAATTAAACGCTTTGCCAAAATAGTGTTGGGCGAACTCCGCCCGACGCTTGATAGTGCGTTTATTGAAGGTAGCACAAAAGCGGCAGCCCGAGACGTCGTGATCTGGGCCCAAACAAGGTATGCAAAGGGAATGGAAATCCTTATGCGGTATTTGCTTCCCACAAGAAATACAATTATTAACTTTTTCTGACATCGGTCTGAGGCAAGAAAAGGTTCCCAACGGGTACTTAGCTTTAATGAAGACTTCGGTTCCGAAATTCTTTCGTAATTCAGGAGCTGGCCGACCGTCACTTGCGCACTGCTTCTGCTTCGGGCACCGCGCGGCAAAAAAGACTGAAGAAGATGGCGTCGGCTGTGTCTTTTATACTCTAGCCTTCCTGACGTCAGAAGAGTACGCGACAACAACCGACGCCGGACCAAGACTTTGGAATTCGGCCGACCGAGGGACCGCCTGCCGGCTGAAAACCCATATGTAATTACTGCAGCTGTAATGCACGATGAACATCTGCTCATCTCATATCTTAATTTATACTACTCTGTGTACCCATTTATCAATCACCCCTCTAGCACATTCATGCAGAGTGACAGAAGTTTGACAGCTCTGTACAGCCTGCAGTTGTGAATATCCACTTTGTTGTACAATGGTAAAATAATACTTGTTCTCCAACTGTCTGGGAAATGTTGCTCTCTCCATAAAATGAAGAGCACCCTCAAAAGACATTTCTTCCCTAATGTACCCAACATCTGGATCACATCCACTGGGATATCATCTGAGCCTGCTGTTTTCTTGATTGCATCGTCTTTGGTGCACTTCCCACTTCTTCTAAGGTGGTTTCTCCTTCCAACTTCATCCTAGGCTGTGCATGTAGAACATTGAAAAACTTAAAAAGACTTCTTTCATCTATTCCCGAGAGCCTCTGGACTGGCAAGCAGACTGTTGCTGGCGTCCCATAAGAATAGTGTCTGTCAAATATCTTTTGTCTTTTTCACTGCTATCTTCTGACTTGATAGAGCTCTGCATCATATTCGGAGTCATTTTCCAGAAGCTAGTAAAGGTATTCTGACACCCTGTTCTTTGCCACTGTGGCTGTCTTACCCTCTATGTTAGCCAGCAAATGTCCCCTCAGTCTGCCTATCCTATCTCCCATTTCCGCCATCTGATAACTTCCTAGCCTTCTACAAGCCACCATCCGCTTCCTTGTGCACATTGTCTTTACACATGCCATTTTGAGCCGCTGCCATTTTTTTCTTCCGCTCCACTAGTTTCCCCTCTTTCGTAAATGCTAGCATAATGATCACTTCCATAATCTACTGTGCTTTTGCTCAAGGCAACTTGCAAGTCTACAACCATGTCTCTGCTAATCCTAGAGCCTTCTCAGACCTCTGCATGCAGCTGACTGTGACCACAAGTGGTTTAATCAGATGTCAGAGCACTTCAATACGGCTGACTGGCCAATCTTTGATTTAACCTCAATGCCCTACTTCTACCAGAGTTGCATGCTGGCCACTCTTGCATTTGATCTTGTGACTCTTGCTCTTGGTAAGCCATTAAATGGCCACCAATAAGCCATCTGACAGACAGAAGTCAAGAAACAGTCTCTTTATAACACACAACTTTCAGAATATTGTTTAGTCACTCTGGTTAGATTCTGATAAAAAAATATTCTTTAATACGATATACATTTTTGTACAATGTATTGTGCATTGTCTTACATCACCAGCTTCCTCTCAGACTCTGTTCTCACACATTTTTAAATATTAATTTTAATATATGCTTTTTATTGCTCAATTCAGGTTATAAAAACACTGCGGAAGCACTGTATAACCATGACAGTAGTCCCAAGGTGCTAGCTACTGCTGCTTCTGCTTTATGTTTTTTTTTTTTTTTTTTTTTATTAATAAAAGTTGTGCTTACTAGTTCTTAGCTCTGTTGACATCTATTCATAGTTTACTTGAATTTTGAACTGTACTGAGACTAATATTAAAAGGAAAAAGGCACTCAAAACTGAACAATGATGAAAAGAAAGAAGGCTATTAAGGCAAAAGGGAATTAACTAAAGCCTGCCTAAAATAATGAATGTAGAATTTGCTCAACACACCATTTAACAAGTTTTCAGATATACTAGGCAAAACTTGTTAAGAACACATTTACCTGTTTCCAGCAGTTACTTCCACACATGTATAAAACGCTGGCTCACATTCAAAGTTATTCATCACAATACCATGGTAGCCATTAATGACATGCTGGTTTATGCCTTTTCAAGGAAGTGCTCCAATACTTTGTTGATGCTATCAATACCATTCAGAATGGCCTGCCCAGGGAAAAAAAGGCACATTACTCATTCATTCCAAACATCCAAAAATAGATGAAAGCAGCAATTAACACTTTTTAACAATCAAAGACCTAAGAAAAATGTATTGGGACTATACTTAAGTCAGCATGCTTCAAAAGATTTTCCAGACAAGGGCTGCCATATCACTACATTTCAAATATAAATTACAATCATCATTTTACTGTCTTGCTCCTCTAAGCATTATATTTGGAAGATAAAGAAACACAGTCTTACTGCTTCAGTTGATCCATTACAGGACTATCTTTGATTGGTTCTTTGGTGTATCCTAGCCACAATTCAGGATCCAGAGAACTTTTGGAAGACCCTATGCTGAGGAATGTGCATGTGCCTCTTCTAACATATGTTGATCTAACACAGGACCCTTCATAATGGGTCCATGGGTTCATGCTTTTCATTAGAGTCTGGCAAGTTTCCAGAATATCCTGCATTCAGGGATGTGCATACACCCTTTCCATTATGTGTTATCACATTAGGCACCAGATGCCCAAGAGTGTTCACACCTAGTCACCTGCAGACACCTTCCTGCAACTTTAAGGATTTAACATCAACAGTTTTGACATGTCATATACAAACATGCTTGCCTTACCTAAAGGAGGCAGGATGAAGGGTCAAATACATCCATAGGAAGACTGAATGAAGGCAATTCCTGACCCACCTAGGAGTGTCCCTCTCTCAGACTGACAATGCATAGCCAACACCTAGGGCCCTCTTTGAAGGGCCTTTGGTTGGGAACAATCCCAACTACCACCACAAACAGAGTGACAGAACCTGAAGAATACTATAATGATAATTGTTCAGAAGGCTAAGCCCTCTAGCACAGTTGTGTCAAAGGAAGCTCACCTTAAGCAGTTACAAGCAAGATAATGTTTGCTGGTCTTGTGAAGTGACAACCAAGTGGTCAAGGTGCAAATGTCTGTGTGAAGACATTCTTAAAGCAGGTTGGAGGACACTGACACTTCTCCAGTGGAATGGGGTTTCAATGAAGCACTTATTTGGCAGGTGAGCAGTTATCCGATGGCAAAAGAAAATATAACTAGCAATCCACTTGGAAAGTGCCTGTATTAAAATTCTGAGCAACCTTCTCACAGAAGCAAGTTTTAACATCCTGAACTTTTGCACCTGCTTCAAATGGCACCTGAGGTAAGGGTGAGCATCCAGTGTACAAAGGATTCATTCTTTCCCATTTCTAACCCAACAGAAAGAAGGGGAAAATGTACTAGTTCAGAAACAAAACAAAAAAAAAAATTTCACGAAGAAATGTAGTTTAATCTTAAGAGTCACATGAATCTCCTGACAAAATGTACATGTCTGCCTACATGACAGTCATATAATCCCAAGATCCCACAACCAGAGGGGATGACCATTAGGAGAAAAAAAAAAAGCCTTCCAAGACAAATACTTAAAACACTGCAGAGCTAGCAAACTCAACTATACAGGCAGGCCTGCTGATTATGAAGATCAAGTCCCACAAAAGTGAGGTTCTTTGAAGGAGGACATAGCAATGGTTTACTATCACATGGCCGATAGTCATTTAGACGAAAGTGACAATTTGCCGACACAAATAGTCGGAAATCGGAACACCGATCAACCAAAATAGCGAACGGAGCATTTCAGCAATGTTGAATGTCGACTTTGCTGAAATGCTCACATCTGCCCACATCTAACACTGTTTGCAGGGGGCAAGCCCCCACACCCCCCTACTTATATATACAAACTCCGAGAATGCACTACAGTGAGGGTAAGGGTACATTTCCCCATCCCCACTATTGTGCAATCTGCACCGCAATGTTGGAGCTGACAACAGTGGCCTTTCGCTCTTGTCAGCTTCGACATTGTGGTGATCGCTCTACTGGTTCTGCTAAATGGGTTTCGCACATAGGTTCATAGGTTCATACTAGGCTATCTGCCCTGGGGCAATTATAAGCCTAGCCCGATTCTGTATGGCTTACGCCACCCCTTGATTTGAGTATACTGTGCCCTTTTTAAGGTTTAGTTTACTGTGCCTCTGTCTAACAGTGACACGGGAGTAATCCCTGGGACAAACCTACGATCCCCCATCCACTTATCGAGATTCTTCTTGAAGAGATTCAGTGAGATGCTCTGCCTCACATGAACTGGAATTCTATTCCAGAGCGAAGGAAGCCTCTGGGTTATGAACCTGTCCCTCCAGCAAGTTCTATTTATTTCTGTGCTGAGGTTCAAGTCACTCGAGCGTGGCTCTAAGGGATTTAGATTTACTGAGGTGGAGCATGTCCATTAATTCTGGATTTGACATAGCTTTGTATGTCAGGCATAGATCGCCTCGAAGTAGGCGGTATGCAACTGAGTAGAGCTGGAGTTTTTTTAACCAAGCAGTATATGGCATCTGTTTGAGACCCTTGATCCTCTTGGTGAGATACTTTTGGGGTCTTTCTAATTGCTGCAGGTGTCGGGTAAGGTACATCCCAAAAGGGGCATTGTATTCTATGATGGGCCTGATGAGGGATGAATAAAGGCACGATTACCTCTCTTGATCTAGATGTGAAACCCTTCGTGATGAGGTGGGCTATGTAGAAGGTCTTTCTAACCACTTTGGCAATGTGGTTTTCAAAGGAGAGATTGCCATCAACTTGGGTCCCCAGGTCCCTAATAACTTTCTCTGTACTTAATGGGTTTCCGCCTATGTGGTAATTTGTGGGCACATTGTTTTTGCCAAAGGGTATGACTATACATTTTTTGGCATTTAGCTTTAAACCATGGCGCTGGCACCAGTTATCTGTCTCTGTGAGACATTTTTGAAAGATGTTTGTGTCAGCTGGAGAATTGATTATGGCGCCCAGTTTGCAGTAGTCTGCGAACTTGGTGAGCCATAGTCCTCCCACGTTTGCCTGTACCTCGGAAAAGTATATACCAAACAAGAGTGGTCCCAGGACAGAACCCTGTGGGACGCCACTTGTGACCGGTTTTGAGTCTGACTTGGCTCCAGCAACTCTCACTCTGTGGGTTCTGTCTTTGAGCCAGTTTGCGACCCATCTTGTGACATAGGGGTTTGTATTTAAGCTGGATATCTTATCTATGATGCCCGAGTGGGGTATTGTGTCAAATGCCTTTGCAAGGTCCAGATAGGCTGTGTGGACTACCTTCCCTTCATCTATGGCTTGTGACTGTTTCAAAGAAGTCAACCAGGTTCAAAAGACAGGATCTGCCCTTGACAAAGCCGAACTGGGTAGGATCTAGTGTCTGTAGGTCCCCAATGTCTTTGTTTATGAGCTCCATGATGATCCTCTCCATAGCCTTGCAGACTAAGCTAGTCAGGCTTATGGGGCGATAGTTTCCAGGGTCCGTAGATGCTCCACCTTTGTGGAGTGGGACCACTGTTGCTGTACGTCATTCTGTGGGCACATATCCTGTAGTGAGGCTGAGATAGTATAGCTGTTTTATTTGAGGGATTAGTTCCTCTTGTAGTTCATGTAGGACGCAACCTGGGACGCCATCTGGTCCCATGGAAGCAGTGTTTTTTGCTTTGGAGAGGGCAGCCTTCACCTGAGCATCTGAGATGTTTGGGAGGCAGCCCTCTGCCGTGATAGATATTTGCTCTTTTGGTGAGGAGTGGGTGGAGAAGTTTGCACTGAGCCTGTCTGCCAGGATATTGGCGATGTCTGTGGGTTCAGTGTATTTTTTGTCGTTTAGAATCAACTCAGAACAAGTCTGGGAGTTGCATCCCAGATTTCTAACATAACTGAAAAAAGCCTTATGATTGTCCTTGGTGTCCTGTGCAATTTTTCTCTTGAAGCTGGCCTTGGAGGATTTTATGAGGGATTGTAATTTTTTGCTAGTACTGATCAGAGATGCCTTCCCTATTAGGATTTTGCTCTATCATGTAGTAGCTTCCTCCTTCTGTTGTACAGTTTATTTATGGCAGGGGTCCACCAGACTGGACGCCTGCCTTTGGATGATTGGGTCTTGGTTTTGTTTGGGATAGCATGATCCATGCATTCCTGGAGATGTCCGTAGAATGCATTTATATAGGATTCTGCAGTTTGGGCTGTAGTTTCCACCGGCCCTGGGGCCTTGAAGGATTCCACTTCGGTTTTGAGAAGTGAGAAGTTCGCTTTTGAGAAGTTTTTCACTGTGGTTTGCTGGGCTGGGGGTGGGGTCAGGATGTGGACATCCAGTGAAACTAATTTATGGTCTGATCTTACCAATGAGGGATATACTTCTGGTGTGGAGCACAGAGTCCCCATGTTGGTAATGATCAGGTCTAGTATGTTGTCCCCTCTTGTGGGAGTGGTGACTAGTTGTTCCATAGCATTTGAGTTTATAATTTCCAGGAATCTTTGGGCTAAGGTGCTGGGGCTTGAGTAGTGCTTCCAGTCAATGTTTGGGTAGTTGAAGTCACCCAATATAATGGTGTTCGGAGAGATCTTCATGTTCTCCAATGATTTCAGGAAAGCTGAATGGGATTCCTGACTTTGAGAGGGTGGTCTGTAGGCTGCTATAAACTGAAAAGCAGTCTTGCCCACTGTTAGTTGCACATGGATGGTCTCCGATACTGTGCAATGCCACTAACCTGGAGGTGTGGATATCCTTGATAAATATGGAAACTCCCTCCTTTTGTGGTTCGGTCTGGGTTTTGGGTAAAAGCATGATATGAGGTATAGCTTGGTAGTGCTGGGGTGCTCTCTGGAGCCTTGAACCAGGTTTCTGTCACTGCACAGATATCGATGTTCTCCATACTGAGGAGAGCTTCGAGTGCATGCAGCTTGAGGTTAAGACTTCTGGCATTTAGCAGCATTACCCTTAGTTTCTTGTTCCTTGTGCTGTCTATGGGGGTGGGTTTGACTTTTGAGCCTTGCTTAGAAAAGGCACTATGGGGGTGGCAAGAGCCTTTGCCAATATCCGAAAGCCCAGTGGTGACAGGTGCAAGCCGTCCCTAGCGAAGCAACGTGGCTTGTCGAGCATGTCATCCTACGCTGACAGACACTGGATCCCCTTTGAATGACACCAAAATTTTAGCCAATTGTTAAAATTGATCATTTTGTCTTTGTACTGTGGCATCATTCTAGGTGAGGGTAAGATGCTGCTCAAGGTCAGGGTCATACCAGCCTGGGCTACATGATCAGAGAGCTCCTCTATGTCTCTTTTCATGTAGTCCAGGGAGGTACATCATAGGTCATTCACACCAGCATATACAATGACCGAGTCATATTTGTATTTGCTTTGGAGTGACCTGAGTGCTTGCGTTATGTGGCTGATCCTAGCGCCAGACAGGCAGCTCACTGTGACCTTCTCTTTATTCAGCATGGTGAGCGGGACGTCAGTGTGTCTGACAATAGAGTCACCTATAACAAGAGTATCAGGTGTGTTATTCAGCCTTAAGGGCTGTGGCTGCTTGGCACACTGACTTTGTGGGTTATGTGTTGTGTGTGTTTTGTTTTGAGGTAGCGTTTGCTTGGATGTCTGCTTTGGAGGACTCTGTTGCTTAGGTAGATTTTTATTTAGAGCCTCCGAGTATGTTTTTGTGTATTTATGTGTTTGGTTCACTGATGTGGTGGGACTATGTGATACTGGAATTGTGTTGTGTGAGGTTACCTTCTCCTCCTGACTGGTTACACCAGTTTTGAGATGAGAGAGCTCAGCCTCCAGTTTGGCTAAATAGTTGCATCTCTCACATATATTTGAACCTGTTTGGAGGAGGAGAGGGTTGTCCGTGTACATGAGACAGTTGTAACATTGCCTCAAAATTCCCAGATTCACCAGCTGGACTGGAGAGGAAACCATTGACTGACCTTTGGACATGCTAGAGTAATAGGGAAACTGAATTTAAGATGGACCAATAGAGGACGGGGTAATCGGAGAGATTATAAGAGTAAGTAGTGCTTATGGTTTAATAGTGCTAACTTGTAGGATTACTTAATTGGACCAGTGAAGGGCCTTAGAATGAGAATATGGTGTTTAAATTGAGAGATAGAGCAGTTCTAAGGGAAAAAGTGAAGAGCAGACTTTGTGGAGCCCGGAATAGTTTAAACCCAATTAGGCGGGCTGCCCGCTAAGTTGCGCTATGCTCAAAAACACGCAAAACCACGCAAAAGAGGGTTTTAAGAGAGGAAGATGAAGGAGTTTTGGAATTGACCCAGAATGACCAATAAAACTACAGTTTCAAGTCAGTAACCACTCCCCCAGGGGCAGACAGGCTGCTCAATTTTTTTCACTGCCACTGATCAACAGAGACTTTCCTTTAGCCCAAGCAAAAAATGGCCTCACAGAAACTTACAAACAGTTCAAGAACAGCAAGCCTGTAAATGAACTTTTTTAAATATCAGAAAAGTGGGAAAAAAGCAAGATTTTTTTGTTTTTGTTTTTCAGAGATAGCAGAGGTTAACAAGTATCAACAAGTTATAACAGTGCAGTAAATGACCCCACACAAGAGTGCTAGGCCAAAGACAGATAAAATGCAAGTTTTGAGAAAAAAACGATTTTAAAAATAAGTGCAAACAGGAAATTCAGTAAACAGCTCTAGGTTGTGCTCTAAATACAGTTACTAATGCAGAAATCAAATTTAACAAGCCAGAAAATGCTCAAAATAGGCGGCTATGCAGAAAAACTTAGCAAATAAACAGAGGAATATTCCATTTGTCTAAAAGACTATCGAACATGTGATAGTAAACCCATAGCAACAGCACTCCTTTATGGAGCTTCTTGTCCAGCCAGTGTTGCACAGCAATAATTGCCCCCTGCAAGGTAATAACCAGGAGAAATGCATGAGGTATGCAACCTATCAGTGAGCTAAATGAGTTTTAAAGGAACATTTATAAAGTCGACACTGCATATGGTTGACATGTTAACATACAGGGAAATAAGGTCAACCAGCCATATGAATGAAGTTTCAAAATGTCAAAAGTGTCAAAACACCCCAGAAACTCCACTAGCTGTAACTGTGCTGACATTCGTGATTCCAAACAAGTGTGGGAATGCCGTTGGAAACTTTAATAAGATTAACAGGTAATCCACATACCTTTGCACTGCATTCACCAGCAGCAGGGCATGTAAATGCCTGATCTGTGGCTATACCATTCAAAAGAAAAATTTTTTACAAAATTTTGTCCCCTACCCCAAA
>NC_056748.1:4841800-4876145 GCF_019279795.1 Protopterus annectens | reverse complement strand
TTTGAGGGGAGCACTTTAAATGGGAAGGCCAGGATTACTCTGACTCCAGGAAAAGGCTTAGGAGTTCTTGTTTTACCCAGCATAGGCCTTTAGCTATTCCTCCTGTGTTGAATGTGGTGGAAGATGTTTTGCAGAGGCTTCCCTGAACCCTGACTCTTTGCCTCCTGCTCCTGTTAAGCCTGATAGGTATTATAGGGTGCCCGGCTCATAAATATTTGTTTAAGAGTCTAGGGCGGACCCAGAAACTATTTCCCAGGGGCCTAAGGGTGTAAAAGCTTCTGTGGTTAAAAATCCTGTCCCCACTGATAAAGAGGCGAGGGCTTTGGATAGGTGGGGAAAGAAAGTGTATACTTCTTCCACTCTAGCCATGAGAGCTTTGAATTGTCAGTTTCACATGTTAAAATATCAGAATTACCTTCTTTCACAATTGAAATCTAAGGTGGATGCTTTGGCGGAAGGTATTGAGTGTAAAGAGTTGCTGGATTTGGTTCATGTGTCCGAACAAGTGGGTAAGCATTCTTTGCAATGTGGTTTTGATGCTGTACAGGCCTCCTCGAGGGTGGCTGCTACCAGCTCTGTTCTTCGTGAGGCATGCCTGGTTGAAGGAGCAGAATTTAGCTGAGCATGTTAAGACAAGGATTTTGGATGCTCCTTTACAGTCTGATGTGTTGTTTGGTTGCCTGTGGAAGCTGTTTTAAAGAAAATGGAGGACAAAGCTAAGTCTATGCAAACTGTTAAAGATTTTTTGCAGGTGCAGCCACCAAAGTTTAGTAGAAATTGGCCTGCTAAGGGGTGGACATATCCTGCTTATGATTCCCAGTCTAGGGTAGGTCTAGACGTGGTAGGGGCAGGGTTCAAAGTTCTTTAGGCCTAGAACAGGAGTTCACCTGCTCAGACTTCTGGTGAAGGCAGGGGTCAGTCCTTTCGTAAACAGACCCAATGACCTGTTTCTTCAGCTGCCAGCAGATTCTCGTCTGGCAGCTCCTTTGGGGGGAAGACTGTCTCTTTTCAAAGAAAATTGGGATTTAATTACTCAAGACAAATGGGTGTTGGATATCATTCACCACGGTTACAGATTTTATTTCCATACAATGCCCCCTTTCAAAGGCATGCCAGACGTTCCTCCTCTACAAAGAAAAGAGGCTCACAAGCAAGTTTTACAGTTACTTCACATAGGGGCCATTCAGCCAGTCCCTGTGTCAGAGAGGGGCCTCGGATTTTATTCTCTCCTGTTCCTTGTACCAAAGAAGGGGAACACGTGGAGACCAATTTTGGATTTATCTCTCCTCAACACGTTTTTGGACATTCCCAAGTTCAAGATGTTGACGTTACAACAGCTTTTACCTCTGCTGGGCAAAGATCACTGGATGGTAACTTTAGATCTCAAGGAAGCTTACCTTCATGTGCCTATAAGGCTAAGTTGCAGAAAGTATCTGCGGTTTCGAGCTGGAAATTCTCATTATCAGTTCTCTGCATTGCCCTTTGGCTTATCTACTGCCCAGAGTATTCACAAAGGTTCTGGCTCCAGTGATAGCTTACTTCAGGCTTCAAGGAATTCAAATCTATCCTTACTTGGACGACTGCCTGATTCTGGCTCAAGAAAAGGAAGACCTTCTACAGCATCTGGAATATGTTATAGCAGTGCTAAGATGCCTAGGGTATTCTGTGAGCGAAATAAAGTCCAGTCTAGTACCCTCTCAAGACATGTGCTTTCTGGGTGTAAGACTGAATACAGCAGCCCAGATGGCCTTTTAACCCCGGACAAACAAAAGAGTCTGTCACTTTACTTCCATCAACTATCTCATCAGTCCGTGCTGACTGCAAGGACAGTCCTTCAAGCATTAGGGTTCATGGCATCTTGTATTCTGGTGCTTCCCAATGCCAAACTGCATATGAGGAAGCTACAATGGTATCTCAAAAATGTATGGACACAGCACTGCCAGGATTTGGACACTGTCATTCAAATAATACCTTGCATTCAAAAGGAATTTTTGTGGTGGGCTCAGGAATGTCACCTAAACAAGGGACTCTCTGTGACCCGGCCAGAGGCAAGTCAGATTCTAACGACAGATGCCTCGGACATTGCTTGGGGAGCTCATCTAAATGGAAAGTGGATACAAGACAAGTGGCCTGCCAGACTACAGCATCTACATATCAACATGAAGGAGATGTTAGCAGTCCAGTTTGCATTAATGGCTTTCAAGGAGTTACTCCTTCCAGGGCAGGTGTTGATTCTAACAGACAACACAACTGTCATGTGGTACATCAACAAGCAAGGGGGAACACATTCTTATCCTCTATGCAGGCAAGCAATGATTTTATGGGAGACTGCTAAGCTTGCAACTAACTCTTCAGGCAAGGTTTCTGCCAGGAGCACAGAACTCCTTAGCAGATGTGTTAAGCAGACAAATCATGGATCCCCACGAGTGGAAATTGGATCTTCATGTATTTCAGAAACTGACAGTGTCATGGGGAACTCCAGACATAGATCTGTTCGCTTCTCCACTAAACCACCAGCTGCCAAAGTATTGCACAAAGGGTTTCATCACACAGCTTGGAAAGTGGATGCTCTGTCTTTCAGTTGGAAAAACCTTCATGTGTATGCCTTTCCACCTCTACCGCTTCTTCCAAAGGTACTATTAAAGGTCAGACAAGACAGGCCAAGGATGATTCTGATAGCTCCAGATTGGCCTCGCAACACTGGTACCCACTTCTCACGGAGTCTGGTAAAGAAGCCTCATGGCCTTTACCTCTGATTCCTCATCTGTTATCTCAGAAGGACGGTCATCTGCTCAATGTCAAGCTTCAATCTCTTCATCTCACAGCCTGGCATATTCTGTGTTGAAACACAGCAGGTCTCAACTTCCTCAACAAGTTTTAAATGTGATTATGGAAGCTAGAAGGCCTAGTACTAGGAGAGTGTCATGCAGAAAATGGAAGAGATTTTTATTTTGGAGTACAGCAAAGAATTTGGAGATTTCAGAGCCTAATTTGAGTGTGGCTCTTCAATATCTTACTGAATTATTGGACAAAGGTTTGTCCTTCTCTTCCATAAAGATTCATGCTGCAGCAATTTCAGCTCACTATGATTGTGACCCACCTTTGTTTTCGCATCCTTTGTTCAAGCAGTTTCTTAGAGGGGCAAAGAATATAAGACCCCCACGTAGAGCTCCTACTCCTGCTTGGGATCTCAATTTTGTGTTGGAAAAACTTACTCTACAACCTTTTGAGCCTGCAGCTACTGCTGAATTGAAATATTTGTCATGGAAGACTGCTTTTCTGTTGGCTATTACTTCTGCAAGAAGGGTGTCTGAGTTGCAGGCCCTTATGGCAGTAGAGCCCTTTTTGATTTTCCATAAGGACAGGGTATCATTACGTACTAATCCTTCCTTTATGCCTAAGGTGGTTTCCAGTGTGGCTTTAAACCAAACTATTCATTTGCCTACGTTTTTTGCAGATCCTCAAAATAAAGGGGAAAAGATTTTGCACACTTTAGATGTACACAGGCAATTGCGTTATTATTTGAGCAGGACTAAGAATTTTAGGCAGTCTCAGCAGTTACTTGTTCCTTTTGCTTTGAGTTCACAGGGCAAGCCTGTGTCAAAACAAACTATTTCTAGGTGGATTGGCTTTTGCATTGCATTTTGTTATTCCCATCATGGCAAGGAGATTCCAGCTGGGATTAGGCCTCATTCCACTAGGGCTACTGCCACTTCAACAACATTTCTAAGGGGGGTGGCAACTAAGGATATTCTGGAAGCAGCTACTTGGAGTTCAGTGCATACTTTTTCTAGGCATTATCACCTTCCTATATACTCTAAGACTAGGGCTGGTTTTGCCACAGCTGTTTTACAAGGCATGTTGTCAGCTCCTGCTGCTTTATAGTTTGCCAGCCTCCCTTACCTCTGCTTTGGGATTCTACCCAATAGTCAGGACTGCAGCAATGGAAGGCAGAGAACATAGTACAGTTTTGTACCTACCATAAATGTAGATGTTCGAGGATTCCATTGCTGCAGTCCAATTTACCCTCCTCCTTCCCTCTGTGTTTAGGGTGGTTGTGTAGGTGAGTTTACATGCTTATATTTTATATATATATATATATTGTTGTATATATTATACATGTTTTTGGTGCAGGTTGTTTTGGGACTTGTCTTTTTGGGTCTTCTGACATCTGGGGCAAGAAAAGACTGAGGATATGACGTCGGTCATGCGCATTAGTACCCTGGCGTACTGGCGTCAGTCTAATGCGCCTGACCCACGTCAGCCTCTCTCTGGTATTCGGGCCGACTGGGACGCGGACTATACCCAATAGTCAGGACTGCAGCAATGGAATCCTCGAACATCTACATTTATGGTAGGTACAAAACTGTACTTTTCTGTGCTTCATCCATCTTGTACCTGTGTACATGTTGAATTTTTGTGGTCTTGCTACCACTTTTAGTATAAGAAGTTGAATGTGTTTTTTTTTTTTTTTTTTTTTAACTTTTAGTTTTTACTTTTAGCAGCTTATGGGTGGGTACCTATACTACCTTGTATGCTTTATTCTTTTTATCTACCCTTGCTGGTATTGTAGCTTTGTCAGCTTTTCCTGGGTGCCTAAAAAGAGTAGAGAGAGGCCCATGGTGTATTCTGTTATAACTTTTCTTGCCTTTAATGTGAGCAACATGATATTGCATCCTAGAAGCAGACTGTCCCCAGTGGAGCACAAAGACTCACAGCTGCATGCAGCTAGAAATCAAGACTGGAGCTACTGATATGATACAGTCATATAGCTGCTTTTTTGGCCTTTGATTGTATTTGGTATCATTGTAATGTTCACAGTCTCAAATTAATTAGTGCGTTTCTACTTCACTTGGGGTTGGGAAGTTAATTTTCCTAGGTAGTCTTGAAAAAGTTGGTAGCCAGAGGTTATTAATACCTCTAGCACCTTAACCTTGAAGTTTGGAGTGTAGTGTTTTTTATTTTATGTTTACAAAGGAAACCTAGCAGACTTGAGTTCCTTTTTCACTGATGACTCAGAAGCACCACATAGTTAACTAACTTGCTAGAAGTTGCACAGTAAGGAAATGAAAACAGAATAAACAAGATTGAGGAGTTATCCGATGGTTCTAGTTAGCAGCTTATAGTCCAGTCAACTGTGTGCTAAACAGGAGGATGTTTTAGTGTACATATTGTGTTGTCAAATTTGGTAAATATTCATTGTAGCATGTTCAGTATAACATTTGTAGGTGCACACAGTTTCCTGACAGGTGCATGGTTGTTACATTGATTAAAATGTCAAATGTGGATATGGAATGGTGCTGTTATACTGGGCCATGCGTAAGTCACTTTCAAATAACGATGCCTGTATTGCCTACATCATTTCCGACACCAGTATAACACTTGTGAAGCTTTTTTTAGGCTCATAGGAGGTTACTAGGCTATTGGCCCTGATAAGCCTAGTCAAGAGTTTAGCCCATATTTAGGCAAGTCAGCACCCAGTGCCCATGTCCAGCAGGGACATGGGTGGAATACCTGGCTGTTTCCCATCCAGTTATCCAGGTTGCATTTAAAAAAGGGTAAAGAAGTACTCTGCTTGACATGGAGAGGGAGTCTGTTCCACAAATGGGGGAGCCCCTGGGACACAAATGTGTCCCGCCAGCAAGTCCTGTTGATGTCACAGACCAAGTTGAGGCCATGCATGAGGGTTACTCGAATGGAGCTTGACTTGCAGATATGCAGCAGTCCCATCAAGGAGGGGTCCGTGATCACCTTGTATGCCAGACAGAGGGTCACTTCTGAGGAGTCTGTATGAAACTGAGTGGAGGAATAGGGCTTTTAGCCTATCTGTGTATGGTAGAAGTTTGAGGCCTTGGAATTATGTTCATCGTGTTACACTGCTGCAGTCATCACACTTGGGTTATCTGCCGTCAGGCGGTCACGCAGCCGGCCTGAGTTCCAAAGTCTTGGTCCGGCGTCGGTTGCGTTCGCTTCTTCCCTGACGTCAGTGCAACAGGGATATAAAAGAGGCAGCCGATGCCATTTTCTCCAGTCTTTCTTGCCGTGTGGTGCCCGAAGCAGAAGCAGTTTGCAAGTGTCTGTCGGCCGACTCCTGAGATTTTCAAATCGAATTTCAGACCGAAGTCTTCAATAAAGCTAAGTACCCCATTGGAGAATCTTTTCTTGCCTCAGACCGATGTCAGAAAAAGTTAATAATTGCATTTCTTGTGGGAAGCAAATACCTCATAAGGATTTTCATTCTTATTGTATTCCTTGCCTAGGCCCAGACCACAACGTCACAGGTTGTCGGTTTTGTGCTAGGTTTAACAAACGAACTATTAAACGTCAGTTTGATTTCGCCCGACATTATTTTGGTAGAAAATGTAATTATACCATGCTGTCGAAGCAACCAATGACCGGGATGCATAAAAAGCGCAAAGATAAGGACAGGCAGCCGAGACCCAAACCATACACTGAGGCCACTGCTAGGCCAGTCGCCGGTTCTCCGGTTTTCAGTGAGGTGCCTACGCAGCCACTGACGACCGCTGATTTAGAACCCCAGGCTGCATCCGACTCCCAAGCGGAGATTGCTGGGCCTCCAGATCCTTTATCTTTAGGCCCTTCCGACTCCATTGCTGAAGGGGATTTCGGTGTAGTTCAGAGGCCTTCAGTTGCTGAAGGTGTCTTCAGACTGACTACACTTACTATAAAATCCTATGCAAAGCTGAAAACTCCTTTAAAGGTAAGGAAACCTGTACAGCAGTCTCCAGTACAAGGCCCCATGCCTAAGAAACAGATGCTTAAGATGGCTGAAGACTTACTTACCCTAATCAGGGGATCTGAAGTAGGCAGACTTCATTCGTTTGCAACCTGTGGGTATCGGATCCGATCTCGGATCCGAGCCGGCAATTCAAAAGCTTAGGCTCCGAGCTCCTAGCTCCTCCCTCTTACCCATAACCCCTTGCCAAGCCCTGACTGACCTCAGATTTCGTTTGCCGCTTTTCAAGAAGCAACGGAATTCTAGAGCTCCTGGCGTGGTTTGAGATAAGTGTAGTTTTTCTGACAGGAAAATTTTCAATTTCTCTATTTTTGTTATTAATATAGTTAGAGTTGTGTGTGGTTAAGGCTTTCCTCCCTCTTTAGTTAATTTTTCTCGGGTTTTAGTTTGTTTGTGTGTGTGTGTGTGTTTAGGCCTTAGGTGTAATGTCTGAAGCCCCTAAGGCTGTTTTTCGAAATGTCCAGTGTGGCCATAAGCTGTCCCCAGCAGATGGCCACACTGCAAGGTCATCTTGGGGTTGAACACCTGTCTTCTGGTTGTACCATTTGTGCAGGGTTCAACCCCGGCTTTAAGGGAACGGAGGTCGAAGTTGGTGCTGGCGGGTCTTTTACCCCAGATACTGCTTGCCTCTGCCTCCAGTCAGCAACCTGTTGCTGCGAGTTCTCCCCTCCGCTGGGACTCAACCTCCTTAAAGTTGCCGGAGGGAAGGATTCTTCTAGGGAGAGACAGAAGGAGAGGCACAGGGAGAAGCACCACAAGAGGAGAGCCAAGCTTCCAGTTCGGCTCCTCCATCTAAGGGCTTCCCCTGTGCCTTCTAGCTTTCCTCCTCCTCGGCTCCACTCCCCTCGGTTCTCTCCTGGACCCGAGGAGGAGGAGGCTAGCCCTTCCAGGAGGTCACCGAGACGGCTCTCTAGGTCCGCTTGGTGGCCTCCTCTAGATCGACCTTTTCTATGAGAAGCTGATATGGACCGGATGATGAGGAAATTCATCCAGGCCCAAATGCAAATGGAGTGCTCCTAGCCCCCAACCGGGAGGGCTTGACCCCTTTTTCGCCTTAGCTCCTTCTCCGACCCATACCACGGGTTCGAGCTATCGGCGCCGTGCAGATTTGGATCCGGGGTGGGTCGGATCCGATAGGTCGGCGCACCTCGGATCCGTCCCCATCCCTTGAGTGCTTGGTGCCGGACCCGACCTCTCGGAGCCGAGGGCCGAGCCTCGGATCCGAGGGAGCTGGTGTCTTCGGCTCCGTCCCAGGTCGGAGCACACTGGTCTCTCGGATCCGGCGGTTTCGACTCCGATCCCGATCGCCGGATCCGGTGGGGGTCGGCTCGGGCTTAGAGAAGCTGGCTCCCCTCAGCTTTCAACGTTATGGAAAGGGCACTGTCGAGGACATCGGACCCCGGTCCCTGCCACGGCTCCATCCGCACTCCATTGCAGTTGGGCCAGGCCCCACCAGCCGGTCCCAGGGACAGCCCGCCTCGATGTCCCAAGTGGTTCCTTGGAACATCCATCTGCTGAAGAGTACTCCTCGGACAGCCCCCGATGAAGTACCTCGGAAGCGCAAGTGCAAGAGGAGGCACATGGACTCCCTGAGTCCGTCACTGAAGACACGGACTTGGATGAAGGGAAGGCTCCCTAGGTCACCCCTGAGGACGTCTCATTTGGAGACATCATGGAGATGTTAAGGATCAGGGGGTGGTCTGCCCCAAGGCTTCTTCGGACGAGTCTGTGTTCTTGGAGGCATTCGAGCGGCCCTTCTACCTCTTGGGTGTCCTCCTGCTGACCCCTGGTAGATCTTATATCTATCAGGGCGTGGAAGGATCCGGACACCATTGAGCCTATCCTAAGCGGACCGCATTCTTTCTCCTCCATCAGACCGCACCCACTGGAGTAAGGGTCCCCAGTAGATGCTATGATGATGGCTGCAGCCACAAAGAGGGAATTGGCCCAGGAGAGTCCCTCCGTCCATCCTCCGGGCAAGGAGTCCCGTTCGATGGATCGCATTGGGAAGCGAGTTTTAGTTCAGCGACCTTCTCCTTGAGAGCTGAACTACATGGCACATGTCATTAGGATGCAGCGAGATCTGATTAAAGAATACGCTGCATCTCCCCGAGTCCATCTCGAGTGAGGATAAACAGGTTTATTCCACCGAATGGCCACTCTCAGATCTGTATCCAATACATCTATGCTGCTGTCTCATGGTACTGAGGGAGCCGCTAGAGCCTGCGGGGCTAGCGTTGTCATGAGGCGACAGGCCTGACTCCGCGATTGTGATTTTGCTGTGCCCTTCAAGGCGACCTTCAATGCCCCTTCGATGGTTCTGCCTTGTTTGGCAAGACTGTTCGCGACGTTAGTCCAAAGCGAAAAGGACGGGAAGGCGCTGTCTGTTACCGGAGTCTGCAACTCAGCCCCCCAGAGGTCCTTCTCTAAGAACCAAAAGGGACAGAAGAAGATGTGGTTCGAAGTCGCAGCAGTCCCAACCTGCTCCGGATAACCAGTCCTTCCGTGGCAGAGGAGGACGGGAGGTCGCCGTGCCAGAGGCAGGGGGCTCCTGGCAATTTTGGGTGCAAGAACCCTACTCTGAGGGACCCACGCAGCAGCCCTGAAGGGTTGCCCGGCTCTCCGTCTCTGGAGTCAGTCGGGGCGGTTCGATGCACCTGACTTCTTGGGAGTCCATAACAACAGACAGTTGGGTGCTTCGACTTATATCCAGAGGATATTCAATACCCCTAATCAAGATTCCCAAATCTCGCAGCCTCCCAGATGTTCCACCCGACCAAAGGGGAGGCAGCTATCAATCGAGCAGCTGCTAGAAAAGAGCCATCCAGCGGCTCCCCCAGATCAAGCGGATTAGGGTTTTACTCCAGGTTCTTTTTGGTGCCAAAGAAGACTGGGGACTTAAGACCAATTTTAGACCTTTCCTGTTGAACCTGTCAGTAACCAAGCAAAGTTCCGGATGGTCACCCTGCAATCTATACTCCCTTTGAGGGAGAACGACTGGATGTGTTCCATAGACCTCAAGGATGCGTACTACCACATTCGGATGGACAGACGATCCAGGAGGTTTCTTCGCTGGGAGCCAGTCATTATCAGTTCAGGGTCCTCCCTTTGGTCTCACCTCAGCCCCCAGGGTGTTTACCAAGGTGTTAGCGGCCCACCTGAGGCTCCAGGGATTACAGGTCTTTCCGTACCTGGACGACTGGCTCCTGACGGCATCATCAAGGCATCTTCTGTGCTCAGCCAGGATTACTTCCTTCAACTAGCACCAAGGCTGGGCATCACGATCAACTGGGAGAAATCTTTTCTGAATCCAACTCAAATTATAGATTTCATAGGAGGAAGACTAGACACCAGATCAATGCGAGCCTTCCTCACCCCAGACCGTCGTGAGCCTGAGGTGTCATGTGAGAGCAATCCTTCAACCATCTCCAAGTGCAGCTTGGGTCCTGAGGGCCCTAGGTTCTATGGCGGCAGCTATCCCGCTTCTAATTCATGCCCGTTTACGCATGCGGGTTCTTCAATGGACCCTTCAAGTTCAGTGGTCTCATCTTTGTTCGTCTCTAAACGCTCCGATTGCGGTCAGCAGAGCGTGCAGGGACTCCCTTCTGTGGTGGCTTCTTTCTCCGGAGCCCCTAGCAGGAAGACCTTTTGCGCTGCATTTCCCGAGCCACAGTGACCACGGACGCTTCTTGCCTCGGGTGGGGGGCATTCTGGAAAGATTGTCCAAGGCACGTGGAATCCCACAGAGACGCCATTGCATATAAATGTCCTGGAAATGAGGGCGGTGCTCTAGCGTTGCAAGCACTTCACCACATTCTTCCTACAGGGACTATGATTCAGACAGACAACATGTCCGTAGTCTGGTATATCAACAAGCAGGGAGGAACCAGGTCTTACCCCTTTGTCGAGGCCATGAGAGTCTGGGAATGGGCAATTTCCACCAAACGCTTTCTGATAGCAACGCACATTCCGGGAAAGTCCAACATCCTTGCGGACAAGCTCAGTCGCACCATCCTTTCTCCACAGTGGTCCCTCAATCTTCCAAGTAGCGAAGAAGATTTTTGCGTTGGGGCAACCCTGTTGCGATCTTTTGCTTCTCCCTCAAACGCCAAATGCGACAATTTCTTGCTCTGCTTCCCACCAGGGAGTTCGAGGATGCTCTGGTGCATGCTTGGCCTCCGGTCTCCTTTATGCCTACCCTCCACTTCCTCTGATGCAGAGGTTTCTGCAGAAAGCCAACAGTTTGGGGAGCAGAATGATTCTCATTGCCCCATTCTGGCCTCGACAACCTTGGTTCCCCTCGTATGGTCTCACAAAATCAATCCACCATGGATTCTGGATCCAATTCGGATCTCATCTCTCACCCTCTGGGAATGCCAGTTCCCAATCTGCGGACCCTGAAGTTGACAGCTTGGCTGCTCCAATTCCAACCTTAATTAGGACTCGGTATCTCTTCACCGGTCAAAGCCATTTTGATGGCTGCTCATAAACCTTCCACCAGACAGGTTTATCGGAGTAAATGGAAGAGGTTCTCTATATGGGCAGGACAGAGAACTGTGGATCCTTTTTCAGCACCTGTTTCTATGTGCTAGATTTTCTAACAGACCTCTTTCATCAAGGGGCCAGTTCTTCCACGATTAAGGTACAATTGCTATCTCAAGATTATCACATTGGCCAGGACACAGCTCCTTATGACAGCTTAAATTATGCAAAACCTTTCTCAAAGGGTTTTTTGTTAAGGCCTCCAGTCAAGGAGGTTGTACCTTTGGGACTTGTCTTTAGTCCTGCAGGCCCTTACTGCTCCTCCCTTCGAGCCTGCAGCTTCTGCTGATTTAAAATACCTTTCCTGGAAGACTGCCTTTCTGGTAGCTATCACTTCAGCCAGAAGGGTGTCTGAGCTTCAGGCTCTATGTGTCAAACCGCCTTATCTTTCTTTCTTCCCTGATAGGGTGTGCCTCAGGACCAATCCATCTTTTCTTCGAAGGTCTCTTCTGAATCCAATATTAACCAGTCAATCAATTTGCCTGTCTTTTTCCCAAGTATTCAAACAAAGGAGAATACAAATTGCATTCATTGGATGTTCATAGACAATTACGTTTTTATATTAACAGGACAGCTGGCCACAGGAAATCAGATCAGCTGTTCGTCTCCTTTGCTAAATTTGCTCTGGGTAAAGCAGTGTCTAAAGTCACTCTATCTAAATGGATTGCTAATTGCATTCTGCAGGCATATGACACTTCAGGCAGACCTGCTCCTCAGAAGGTTACGGCTCATTCTACTAGGGCAGTTTCTACGTCAGCCTTTAAGTCCCGTGTTTCGTTGGATGATATCTGCTGCAGCTACTTGGGCCTCGCCTCATACTTTTATTTCTCATTACAAGGTGGATGTTGTTTCTAGAGGAAGAGCATCCTTTGGCTCAGCGGTGCTCGAACATCCTTCCATGACGGCCCAAGATTCAGGTAGCTAGGGACTCTGTCCCACAGGTTGCAGGCAATGAAGTCTGCCTACTTCAGATTTAGAAGTTATGTACTCACCATAACGCTCCATCTGAGTAGGTGACTTCATTCGGATCCATCCTCCATCCCCTGACCTTTATAGAGCGAGTATTTATGCTGTTTTAGTATACTGTGGTCAGTATTTTGAGGCAAACTCAATCTGAGGTCAGTCAGGGCTTGGCAAGGGGTTATGGGTAAGAGGGAGGAGCTAGGAGCTCGGAGCCTAAGCTTTTGAATTGCCGGCTCGGATCCGAGATCGGATCCGATACCCACAGGTTGCATCCGAATGAAGTCACCTACTCAGATGGAACGTTATGGTGAGTACATAACTTCTAATTCCCATCCCCCTCCTGACAAAAGGCCTAGACAGGAGGAGGACTACGCTTCGTCTGACCAGGTTTCCATTTCCTCAGATTCTTCTGAGGAACAGGAATACTCCTTTCCCCCTTATGAAGACTCTGATGCTGAAGAGTCTATTCCTTCAGCATCTCCCCCAGAAGACTACTCTTTTGGGGAAACTTTACATACCATGAGGGAACATTTCCACTGGGAAGGCCAGAATTACTCTGATGCTAAGAAAAGGCTCCAAGAGTTCCTTTTACTACCCCAGCACAGACCCCTTGCTATTCCACCTGTGTTAGACATTGTGGATGATGTTTATTCAGAATCTAGCCTTAACCCAGATTCATTACCTCCTGCACCAGCCAAACCAGACAGATACTACAGAGTCCCTGACTCTCACAAATTCCTATATAAAAGCCCTGTTGCTGACCCAGAAACCATTTCCCAGGGTCCCAAAGGGGTTAAGGCCTCTATTGCTAAAAATCCTGTACCCTCTGAAAGGGATTCTAGAGCACTAGACAGATGGGGAAAGAAAGTATTTTCCTCAGCTACTCTAGCTATGAGGGCCTTAAATTGCCAGTTTCACATGCTGAAATATCAACAATATTTGATGAATCAATTAAAACAAAAAATGCTCACACATACAGAGCAGCCTGATTACAAGGAAATGCAAGATTTGTTGCATGCAGCAGAACAAGTGGGAAAACATACTTTGCAATGTGGATTTGATTCATTGGAAGCTTCTTGTAGAGCAGCAGTAACAGGGTCTGTCATTCGTAGGCATGCTTGGTTAAAAGAACAAACTTTACCTGATCATGTTAAAGCAAAGTTATTGGATGCACCTTTACAGCAGGATGTTTTATTTGGTGTGAAAGCAGAAGAGGTTTTAAAGAAAATGGAGGATAAGGCAAAATCTATGCAGACTGTCAAGGATTTTTTACAGGTTCAACCCCCTCGTTTCAGCAGAAATTGGCCAACCAAAAACTGGTCCTTTCCAACTTCTAACAGACCACAGAGGGGCAAGTACAGACACCCAAGGGGCAGAGGTCAGCCACAAGGCTCTTACAAGCCTCGACAATGGGGTGCCACAACCCAGAAAGGAGGAGAAGACAGGTCTCAAACTTTCAGAAGATGATCACAATGACTTACCCCTCAGACTGCCAAGCATATCCCTCTCGGCAGCTCCCTTGGGAGGAAAACTTGCACTTTTTGCAGGCAATTGGCACGTCATCACAAAAGACAAATGGGTCCTAAATATTGTATCTCAAGGATACAGGTTCCACTTTCACACTTTACCAAGGATACAAGGAATGCCAAACCTGCCACCAAATCAATGGGCAGAGGCTCAAAGACAAATTACAGCACTCATGGACATGAGAGCCATTCAACAGGTTCCAACACAGGAGCAAGGACAAGGATTTTACTCAAGACTCTTTCTGGTTCCCCGAAAGGACAAAGCCTGGAGACCCATTCTGGACCTTTCAATTCTAAACACATACCTGGAAGTACCCAAATTCAAGATGCTCACACTACAGCAACTTCTTCCCATGCTGGGCAAAAAGGCTTGGCTAGTAACGTTGGACCTCAAGGAGGCATACCTGCATGTCCCTATCAGACAAAATTCCAGAAGATACCTCCGATTTATAGCAGGTTCAACTTATTACCAATTCTCTGCACTGCCCTTTGGCTTATCTACTGCGCCCAGGGTCTTCACAAAATGCCTGGCACCAGTAATTGCATACTGCAGACAAAGAGGAATTCAAATGTATCCGTACCTGGACGACTGCCTTATTCAAGCAGAAAGCAAGGACATTCTTTTAAAACATCTGGCGTTTGTAAAAAAACCTACTAAGTTGCCTAGGGTACACAGTAAACGAAAAGAAGTCAAAACTAGTGCCCTCACAAGACATAATATTCCTGGGTGCCAGCTTAAATACAATGGCCCAGATGGCTTATCTCACGCCAGACAAGCAAGGACAACTGACTCAATACTTCAAAATAATGGCAACACAGACCCAACTCCCTGCAAGAAAAATTCTGCAGGCCTTGGGATTCATGGCATCTTGCATACTGCTAATTCCATATGCCAAACTGCATATGAGGAAATTACAATGGTACCTGAAAAAAGCGTATGGACTCAACACAGCCACAGCTTGGAAACAATAATACCACTCATTCCCTGCCTTCAACAGGAGTTTCTATGGTAGGCTCAGGCATGTCACCTCAACAAGGGTCAGCCTTTCAACTTACCCACAGCCAGGCAAACAATAACAACAGATGCATCGGATTACGCCTGGGGAGCGCACATGGCAGGACATTGTATTCAGGGCAAATGGTCTGCAGATCAAATGCATCTCCACATCAATCAAAAAGAGATGCTAGCTGTACAAAATGCCCTAACAGCTTTCAAGGACCTCCTACATCCAGGACAACTTCTAATAAAGACTGACAACACCACAGTGATGTGGTACATAAACAAGGGGGCACACATTCCTACCCCCTATGCAGGCAAGCAATGACCTTGTGGAACACAGCACTGACCTATCAAGTTCAACTACAAGCACAATTCCTGCCAGGAAAGAAAAATACATTGGCAGATGAACTAAGCAGAAATATCATGGATCCTGACGAGTGGAAACTAGATCCACAAGTATTCGCAATGATAACTCGAAAATGGGGGAGCCCAGGCATAGATCTGTTTGCCTCCCCCCAAAACTACCAACTACGGAAATTTTGGACAAGGACATACCACACACTAGCTTGGAAAGTGGACGTTTTCTCATTCAGTTGGAAAACATTAACAGTGTATGCCTTTCCTCCACTGCCTCTTCTGGCAAAGGTGCTCCTGAAAGCCAGATTAGAGAGGCCACAAATGATACTCATTGCTCCAGACTAGCCATGCCAACACACATGGCTCAAGGCCCACCATGGATTTTACCTCAAATTCCTCACCTGCTGACTCAGCAAAACAATCAGATTCTACACAGCCAGCGCAAGACTTTAAATCTGGTTGCATGGCAGATTACCTAAACAACCAGTCAACACTTCTGTCTAAAGCTGTTATGGATGTCATTCTGGAGGCCAGGAGACCCAGCACCAGGAAAACCTACTCAGACAAATGGAAAAGATTCTGCGCCTGGAACCAGGCTAAAGGCAAAAATCCTCTTGTCCCAAATATTCCTCAGATTCTGCAATATTTAACTGAGATGTTGCACAAAGGCCTTTCCTTTTCATCTATTAAGATCCACGCTTCAGCTATTTCAGCTCATTACAACACAGAGCCTCCTATATTTTCACATCCATTACTAAGACAGTACCTCAGAGGGGCTAAGAACATAAGACCGCCCCAGAGGGCACCAACACCAACTTGGGACCTCAATTTTGTTTTGGAAAAACTTACACTACCGCCCTTTGAACCAGCTTTTTCAGCCGATTTACGATTTTTATCATGGAAAACTGCCCTGCTGGTAGCAATAACTTCAGCACGAAGAGTCTCAGAGCTACAGGCCCTAATGGCAGTGGAGTCTTTCATCATTTTTCATCAAGACAGTCTCTTTACGAACTAACCCTTCCTTTATGCCAAAGGTGGTATCTAGTGTGGCTCTAAACCAAACCATTCATTTACCCACCTTTTACCCAAACCCCCAGAATAAAGGGGAAAGGCTCCTACACTCTTTGGACATTCACAGGCAGTTATGTTTCTACTTGGATAAAACTAAGACTTTCAGAAAATCTGACCAACTCTTTGTATCCTATGCTGCAGGATCACAAAGAAAGGCTATCTCAAAACAGACTATTTCAAAATGGATGGGACATTGTATCCGTTTCAGCTGCACACACCATGGGAAACCTGTTCCTGGTAACATTATGCCCCATTCCACCAGGGCTACAGTAACATCAGCAGCCTTCCTCAGAGGGGTACCAACCAAGGATATTTTGGAGGCTGCAACTTGGAGTTCAGTGCACACCTTCACCAAGCACTACTGCTTACCTCCATACTCAAAAACCAGAGCTGGCTTTGCCACTGCAGTTCTGCAGGGCCCACTAGCTTCTCCAAACCCTGTTTAGTACCAACCGCCCAGCCGTAGCTTTGGGATTCAACCCAAGTGTGATGACTGCAGCAGTGTAACACGATGAACATAGTACAGTTTTGTACTTACATAAATGTAGATGTTCAAGTGTTCACACTGCTGCAGTCCAGGTTACCCTCCCACCATCCCTCTTCTTACCTGGGTTTTATCTATACCTCCCTTTTTATACAATCTATATGATGTATTTCTATATGGTGTATTTGCTTACAGCTGTAGCTATTGTTTTCTACTTATGTATTTTACTTAGGATTATGTATTGCCTTCCTATTTGGGGGCACCTGACATCTGGGGCAAGAAAAACTGAAGAAAATGGCGTCGGCTGCCTCTCTTATACCCCTGTCGCACTGACGTCAGGGAAGAAGCGACCGCAACCGACGCCGGACCACTCGAACATCTACATTTATGGTAGGTACAAAACTGTACTCTCCTGGTAAGAAACCTCTATTTATTTATTTATTTATTTAAATTTGTTGACCGGGAGTGTCCGACTGGACGTGGGTCCATTTTCAGTGGAGGCCCGGGGAGAAAAGCTCCACAGTAAAATAAACAGACAGTAGTTACATTGGATTACATAGTGATTAACAATTTAACATAGAAATTACTTACAACATATTTACAGATGAAGAACATAGTACATCAGTAGACAACTAGAATCTTTATCTGTGAAGTACATAACAGGCATTAACAAATGTAACAATGAGAAGTTCCTGCTGTATAATAAGTACTAGGCTTATGAGCATCTGAGCTTGCTGTCATCAAGGTAGTTAGTGGAGGTGAAAGAAAGGTAGTAGTTGGATGGGGTGGATGATATTAGAGTGGGAGTTGCAAGGGCATAGCCAGCATGTTTTGGTGCGCTTTTAATAAAGTTTTGAAGTTGGTGCATGATGGTAAATGGAGGTAATTGTGGGTGGGAGTGAGTTCCATAATTTGGCTATGGCAAGAGAATAGTGCTTCACCAGCAGAGTTATTGGCTTTAGTGATCTGCAAGTGATTTTTGTTGCTGGATCTTAGTGGTCTGGTGGTGCGATAGGGTTGGAGTAGATTCTGGAGGATGGGACATTTAGTGGATGGTTTACTAGTTTGTGGGTGAGTGAGAGTTGATACCACTGAAGGAGGTGAGGGAGTTCAAGCCAGCCCAGTTCAGCAAGTGAGAGACAGTGGTGACTATGGTAGGATGCCCTGTGGCTAATTTTGCGATTTTGTTGTAGCAGGTCTCTAGCTTGTTTAGATCACATTGCCTTAGGTTGGTATATACTGGAGAGGCATAAAGTAGGGTGGAGATAAGGTGGGAATTTGCTATTGAAATCTTTGCTGCTTTGGTGAGAAATTGTTTATTTCTGTATAATGCTCCTAGTTTTTTGTAGACTTTTTATGGTCATGGATATGTGAATGTCAAATTTTAGTTTATTGTCTGTTTCCACTCCTAGCAATTTGGTGTGTTCAGTTGGGTATATAGTGGTGTTGTCTTTTGCTGTGATGTTAAAGTGAGAGTTGTTTTGAGTATGTTTGGTGGGTTGGAAGATGAGTAGTTTAGTTTTGTTTGGGTTGAGTATTAATTGGGCATCGGATAACCATGTTTCAACAGAGGAAAAGGCTTCCTGTGTGACTTTTTGCAGTTTGGGTAGGGACTGGGCTGAGCAGATGATGGTAGAGTCATCTGCGTATTGGATGAGTGTGCCATGTTTGGTGGCAGAGGCTAGATTATTGGTGTAAACAGAGAAAAGTAGGGGTCCAAGGATGGATCCTTGGGAACCCCTATGGAGACAGGTAGTTGGGGAGATATGTCATTCTGCCATACAACGGATTGTTGGCGGTCAGACAGGTAACTCTGAAACCAGTTGGTGACTGATTGTGAGAAGGATAGGTTATTGAGGACAGAGATAAGTTGTTTGTGTGGGACCATGTCAAATGCTTTAGATAGGTCTAGGAAAGTAGCAGAGGAGAGATAGCCATTGTTTTTATGCTGAAGGATAGTGTTAGTAAAGGAGAGTAAGGCAGTGGTGGTGCTATGGTTTGGTCGGAAACCATGCTGAGTACTGGAAAGGAGGTTGTTAGTAAGGAGGTAGTGTGAGACCTGAGAGTGTATGCATCTCTCTAGTATTTTGGAGAGTGGAGAGAATAGCTATGGGGTGGTAACTGGTTAGTTCTGCGGAGGGTCCGCCTTTGTTGAGGGGAATTATATGTGATACATTCCACAATGTGGGAGCGTAACTTTCTGACAGAGATCGGTTAATCAAGATGGATACTGGGTAGGCCAGAGCATCAGCTGCGATTTGTAGGTATTCACTTGGGAGGTTGTCTGCTGCTAATTTGGTGGGTTTAAGTTTAGTTAAGAGTTTTTTATGTTGGAGGTAGGTACAGGAGAAAAGAGAAGGCAGTGGGGAGATTACTAGTTGAAGGTGTGGGTTGGAGGGAGGGTTGTGTTGTTTAGCTAGTGATAGTATGGTTTCGGTGAAGTGTGTGTTGAATGAGGTAGCAATATTTTCTGAGGAGTGAGGGATGTTAGGAGGAGGGGTACTGACTTTACCTGGGTGGAGGATGGAGTTTATGGAGGACCAGAATTGTTTGGGGCTGTGTTGTGAGGAGTCTAGGGCAGACTGGTAGTATTGGAATTTGTCCCGTTTTATTAGCTTTTTGACTCACTTGCGTAGTTCTAGGAATTTCTGTCTAGCTGCGGGGGTTTTGGTTTTGCGCCAGTGCTCCCAGGCTTTATCCCTGTTTTTCATTTCTGACTTAGTGGTTTTCTGTAGCCATGGGGAGGGTTGTGCTTTGGTTCTGGAAAATCTTATGGGGGCATGGTAATTATGGATGTTCAGGAAGGTAGTATTAAAAGATTCAACTGCGTCATCTAGACTGAGGTACTTTAGAGCATGTCAGTTACATTCTTTGAGGGATGAGATGAATGTGAGTGGGTTAAAGTTTATTTTTTTACGTATTTGACGATAGATGACAGGTTTAGCTTGGTACAGGTATTTTCTCAGTAGGAATGTTGGGGAGTGATCACTGATGCTATCTGATAAGCAGCCTGTTAAACATGACTGGGGGTTCTTACTGACTAGTATCCAATCCAGGGTAGAGTGCTTGCTGGAGTTTTTATTTATCCTTGTTGGTGACTGGACTAGTTGGGTGAAGCCATGAAGGTGTACATGATGGGTTGGATTGTTGCCAGAACAGGATTGCCAGTCAATATTGAAATCACCTAAGATGATAGTTTCTTGGGGGAGATGGTGGGTAGACCAGCTGAGGAGGTTTTCTAGTGGAGGGATGTTTTGGCCAGGTGGGAAGTAGCATCCAATTATGTTGATGGTTTTGTTTCGGTTAATTTTGAGGTTGGTATATATTATTTCTTCATTGCCTATTTGTGGAGCTGATGATTTTAAGATCTGGATGTTTAGATGTTGTTTAAATATTATAGCTACACCACCTCCTTTTGTTTTAGCGGTCAACTCTTAGTATGCCGTAACCTGTAGGGAGTATTTGCTCACTGGTAATGTGAGGTTTTAGCCAGGTTTCTGTCAGGACGACTATATCTTGGGGAGTATAAGTCTATGGTGGCATGGAGTTCATGGACTTTGTTGGATATACTTCTAATATTTAGGCTTAGTAGAAGGAAGTCACTTGGCTTTCTATTGGCTGTAATATGGAGAAGTTGTGGTTTCTAGTCTGGTTATGAGGATTGGGGTTGGAGATGGTAGGGCCAGGGTTGGGGTGGATGTCTCCACTTAGGGCTAGCTTTGATATGCATGAGATTATTAGTTTTCTCAGTTTTTGAATGTGTTTGTTTATAAGGGAAAGTTTATGATTGTTCTCTGTGGGTAATAGGTATGGTGGGAGGGTTACTATGTTAAGTTGTAGGGATGCTACGTTTGAGTAATATAGTTGGTAGAATATGTGGGGGTGCATAGGGATGGTTCTTGAGCTGGTGGGGGGAGCTGAGTATGGGTGAGACATGGGTGGTGGTGTGAGTAGTAGTACAGTGGTAGTGGTTGAGTGGGGAATGATGGAGCTTTGGTAGGATGTAAGATATGCAAGGACAGTGCATGCAGTGAGTAAAGGAAAGGTATGCTTGTACATGTCAGTTGAGGAGGTGTGATATTAGAGGGAATATGGAGGAGGTAGTGTTGGGTTAGCGCTGTGGTTGGCTATTGGACAGATGCGAGCGGTTTGAGTGGAATAAAGGTGGGACCACTCGGGGCCGGAGGGAATAGGGGGCAGGGAGCGAAGTGGGTAGAGACCCTGTTAGGTTCTTGTATGAGGGGCTGGAAACAATCACAAAGCAAGACAAGTATGTGTTAAGAACAATCACAATTGACCAAGGACTGCTCTGAAACTGTAAGTCTTGTCTTAATTTCTCAGGTGGAAAACCAGGATAACCTTGTATCAGTAGGCTACTGTGGTATAGTTTAAATAAACAAACACACAGTATTGATCAGTTATGGATACTATTTGCTAACAGAAGGGAATAAGAGAAAGTGGAAGATGTGTGTGGTGGTGGTGGTGGGGGGCTGCTTACAGCCAAAGCACAGTGCTCTCCAGGGGAAAATGAAGATTGGCTCAAACAGTTAGACACATACTCAAAGTTAACTGTAGCTGTTTGCAGACAGTTCAGACCCGGACTGCACTTTTCTTATAGGAATGTTAAAGGTGGTACCGCAGTTGAATACTTAAGAGTGGTGTTAGGTCTAGAAAAGAAGAGTACAGAGTGGAGTAAGCACTTTTGAGATGGTAAATATATCTTATAAAGATTATAAAAAACACACTAAGCAAATAGCTACCATATGCAGGACTATGTCCTGAACCACTACTTAGTATATGCAGATACTGAGCCAATTGGAAGAACATTAGAAAACAAAAACCCAGACAGTTATGCAGCCACAGATAAAAATATAGCGAGCAGCAATCTGTCGTGGTTCTCTAATGTGATTCTATCCACCAGTAACAGCACAAACTTATAGAAATAATTTAGACACTAGTATGAGCTGTGTACACACAACACTATTACATGAATAACATTAGTGAACAAGGTGCAGCTATGCAAATAGACCATACATACTATTATACTAGTAACAACTTGGTGCATGCCATAGTAACATCAATAATAAAGCATAAAACATATTAGATGTCTAACACAATTCAACATAAACATATACAGTTGTAAAATGTCTAATACAATTCAACATAAATAGGCATTTACAGTTGTAAAACACTCACTGGAGAGACACTGAGGCTTCATGGGGCCTGTAGCAGAGTGGATTGTAGTCTTACAAATGGTGCCTGCCACAGGTAATATTTATTAACTCTGGGATTGTCTTAAGGTAATAAACAGGGAAGGGGAGGGGAGAACAAGGGTGTGAGCAGGCAGTTCTTTGTACTGCTGCTAATGAGCCAAAGCAAGAAAAGTATGTGTTAAGAACAATCACAATTGACCAAGGACTGCTCTGAAACTGTAAGTCTTGTCCTAATTTCTCAGGTGGAAAACTAGGATAACCTTGTATCAGTAGGCTACTGTGGTATAGTTTAAATAAACAAACACACAGTAGTGATCAGTTATGGATACTATTTGCTAACAGAAGGGAATAAGAGAAAGTGGAAGATGTGTGTGGTGGTGGTGGTGGGGGGGGGGACTGCTTACAGCCAAAGCACAGTGCTCTCCAGGGGAAAATGAAGATTGGCTCAAACAGTTAGACACATACTCAAAGTTAACTGTAGCTGTTTGCAGACAGTTCAGACCCGGACTGCACTTTTCTTATAGGAATGTTAAAGGTGGTACTGCAGTTGAATACTTAAGAGTGATGTTAGGTTGGAGAGACACTGAGCCTTCATGGGGCCTGTAGCAGAGTGGATTGTAGTTTTACTCTCCAGCTGCTGCATGTGCTTTACGAGGTATATCCCGAAAGGGGCACGTTGTACTCAATAATCGGCCTTATAAGGGAAGAATACAGGGATTTTATGACCTTTTTGTCCCTGGATGAGATACCCTTACTTATAAGGTGAGCCATGTAGAAGGCTTTTCATACAACGGAAGCAACAAGGTGGTCAGAAGTCCGATTGCTATCAACCTGGATGCCCAAATCCCTCACGACTGATTACATGCTCAGGATGTCGTTGTTAATGTGATAATTTGTGGGGACTTCATTCTCTCCAAAGGGGACGATGATGCATTTTTAGATATTCAGCTTGAGGCCATATTTCTGGCACCAGTCATTTGTCTGAGTGAGACCCTCTTGGAGGATGTCCACATCACTAGGGGAATAGATGACAGCACCCAGCTTGCAGTCATCTGCAGACTTGGTCAGCCATAGCCCACTGGTTTTGGCCTGCACCTCAGAAAACTATATCTCAAATAACGGCCCCCAGACCGAACGCTGGAGGTATGCCACTTGTTACAGGTCTACTACTTGTAGTGGCTTCCCCTGTTTTGACTAGGTGGGTTCTGTCAGTGAGCCAGTTTGCTATCCTTCTAGTAGCATACAGATTTATGCCTAGTTGAGAGAGTTTCTCTATTATGCCCGAGTAGGGAATAGTATCGAAGGCTTTGGCCAGGTCAAGGTAGGCAGTGTGCACAGTCTTACCCTTGTCCGTGGCTTTGGTGACTGTCTCAAAGAAGTCGACCAAATTTAACGGACATGATCTCCTCTTAACAAAGCCAAACTGTGTGGGATCGAGTGTTTGGAGGTTGCCAATCTCCTTGTTAAAGAGGTCCATAATGATCCGTTCCATGGCCTTGCAGATCAGGCTAGTTAGGCTGATGGTTCTATAATTTCCCTGATCGGTGGACACTCCACCTTTGTGCAAAGGGATGAAGGTGGCTGTCCTCCACTCAGCTGGGACAAAGCCAGAACTCAGGCTTTGGTTGAATAAGGTGCCTAATGGTGCTGCAAGTTTCTGCCTGAGTTCATGTAGGATGCAGTCTGGGATGTTATCGGGTCCCTTGGAGGGTGTATATTTTGCCTTTGAGAAAGCAGTGATGACCTGTTCCCTAGATATAAAGGGAAGGGGGCAGGTATTGGGGACGTCCTGATTTACTGCAGGGTGAGGGACAAGATGGGTGAAGTTTTCATTGAATCTGTCAGCCAGCAAGATGTTCATCGTGCATACAGCTGCAGTCATAACAGATGGGTTCTCCTGCCATCAGGCAGGTCCTCGGTCGGCCGAATTCCAAAGTCTAGGTCTGGCGTCTGTTGTCTGTTGTCGTCGCTTCTTCCCTGACGTCAGTGCGACAGGGGTATAAAAGAACCAGCCGACGCCATTTTCTTCAGTCTTTCTTGCCGCGCGGTGCCCGAAGCAGAAGCAGTTCGCAAGTGCCAGTCGGCCAGCTCCTGAAATTACGAAAATTTTGCAATTGAAGTCTTCTTGAAAGCTAAGTACCCCGTTGGGGAAACTTTTCTTGCCTCAGACCGATGTCAGGCAAAGTTAATAATTGTATTTCATGTGGGAAGCAAATACCGCATAAGGATTTCCATTCCCTCTGTATTCCTTGTTTAGGCCCAGACCACGACGTCTCGGTCTGTCGTTTTTGTGCTACATTCAACAAGCGTCGGGTGGAGTTCGCCCAGCATTATTTTGGCAAAACATTTAACTATATTATGTCGTCGGATACTCCGACTCCAGTTTTGTCTAAAAAGCGCAAAGATAAGGACCGACACACGAGGTCCGCGGCCTCTACCGACACCACGCCAAAGCCGACTACACGTGGTCCGGTTCTCAGCGGCCTCGCAGCCCCTGACTACCGACACTTCATTGGCGGTGTCTCCTGTGCCAGGTCGCAGGCTCCTTGGCCCACACCCCGACTACAGATACCGAAGCCACTCTTGGAGGTGAATCTCAAACTGTGGACAGGTCTACCTCCTCTCAAGGTGTTTTCAGACCTTCCTCTTCCTTTTCCATCAAGGCTTTCACTAAGTCTAAAGCAGCCATGCATTCTAAGAGGCAAGCTACACAGGGCCCATCTCCAGGCCCCATGCCTAAAAAACAGATGCTTAAAATGGCTGAGGATTTAATTACTCTTATCAGGGGTTCTCAACCCCGGACAAAGGCCCAGAGTGGAGGAAGAATCCCCCTCCTCTGATCAGGGCTCCATTATATCAGAGCACTCTGATGAACAGGAACATTCTTACTCCCCTTTTGAAGACTCAGATGCAGAGGAGTCCATTCCATCTGTATTCCCCCCAGAGGATTACTCATTTGGGGAAACTTTGCATACCTTAAGGGAACACTTCCACTGGGAAGGCCAAGATTATTCAGATTCCAAGAAAAGGCTTAGGGAATTTCTCTTGCTACCTCAGCACAGGCCTCTGGCTATACCTCCTGTCTTGGACATGCTAGATGATGTGTACGCGGAGGCCTGCCTTAACCCGGATTCTCTACCTCCAGCCCCAGTCCAGCCTGACAGGTACTACAGGGTCCCTGACTCACACCAATTTCTATACAAAAGTCATGCTGCTGACCCAGAAACCATCTCACAGGGTCCCAAGGGAATTAAGGCCTCCACTGCTAAAAACCCATTACCTTCCGTGAGAGATTCCAGATCCTTAGAAAGGTGGGGAAAAAAGGTATATACCTCGGCCACCTTAACCATGAGGGCATTAAACTGTCAGTTCCATATGCTAAAGTACCAACAGTTTTTATTATCACAATTGAGAAGTAAAATGTCACAACCTGAGCAACCAGACTTGGAGTTGCAGGATTTGATGCACAGTGCAGAACAAGTGGGTAAGCATACCTTACAATGTGGTTTTGATGCTCTAGAGGCCTCATGTAGAGCTGCTGTTACAGGATCAGTCATACGTAGACATGCCTGGCTCAAGGAACAAACCTTACCAGATCATGTCAAAGCTAAATTACTAGATGCCCCTCTACAAAAGGATGTATTATTTGGTGCTAATGCTGAGGAGTTATTGAGGAAAATGGAGGAAAAGGCTAAATCAATGCAAACAGTGAAAGATTTTCTACAGGTACAACCCCCACGTTTCAGTAGAAATTGGCCTTCCAAAAATTGGTCCTTCCCAGCCACGGACAGACCCCAAAGAGGTAGATACAGGCGCCCGAGGGGCAGAGGGCAATCCCAAGGATCGTTTAGAGGCAGACAATGGCAAGCTCCTACACAAAGAGGTGGTGAGGATAACTTCATTAACCATTCAGAAAGCAAGCCCAATGACTTTCCCTTTGCATGCCAAGCAAGACTCAAATGGCAGCACCCTTAGGCAGAAAACTGGCATTATTTTCAAAAAATTGGCATATTGTCACAAAAGACAAATGGATCCTGGACATTATAAACAGAGGCTACAGATTCCATTTTCACACCCTTCCAAAAATGAGAGGCATGCCAAACCTGCCACACAATCAAAGGGCAGAGGCACAAAGACAAATTTCAGATCTCTTAGACATGAAAGCTATTCAAGAGGTACCTATGCACGACCAAGGGTCAAGGTTTTTATTCCAGACTATTCCTGGTACCAAGGAAGGGAAAAGATTGGAGACCTATTTCGGACTTATCCATCCTAAACACATTTCTACTCGTACCAAAATTCAAGATGCTCACTCTACAGCAGCTTCTTCCCATGCTGGGCAAGGAGTCTTGGCTGGTAACATTGTACCTCAAGGAGGCATACCTGCATGTTCCAATCAGACAAAATTGCAGAAGATGCCTCAGATTTCTTGCAGGTTCAACCCATTATCAATTCTCTGCATTGCCCTTTGGCTTATCTACTGCGCCCAGAGTATTCACGAAATGCCTGGCATCAGTAATTGCCTACTGCAGACTTCAAGGGATACAAATATACCCCTATTTGGATGACTGCCTGATCCAAGCGGACAGCAAGCACATTCTTCTGAAACATCTGGCTTATGTAATAATGTTGTTGAATTCTCTGGGATACACAGTCAACAAAAGAAATCAAGGCTAATACCCTCTCGGAAAATAATTTTCCTGGGTGCCAACTTGGACACAAACACCCAGATGGCTTACCTCACGCCAGAGAAGCAGGGGCAACTAACTCAATACTTCAGAACACTAGCAAATTGCACCAGGCTGACTGCAAGGAAAATCCTGCAGGCTCTGGGATTCATGGCATCTTGCATCTTACTAATCCCATGTGCAAAGCTGCATATGAGGAAACTTCAATGGTACCTGAAAAACCTATGGTCTCAACACAGCCACAGCTTGGAAACAATAATACCACTAATTCCATGTCTTCAAAAGGAATTTATGTGGTGGGCTCAAGCATGCCAAACAAACACAGGTCTCCCATTCAACAAGCCTCAAGCAAATCAAGTCATCACAACAGACGCCTCGGACTACGCCTGGGGGCGCACATGACAGATCGGTGCATTCAGGGCAAATGGTCCCAAAAGAAAAGCACCTTCACATCAGTCAAAGGAGATGCTAGCAGTAATAAATGCTATTATAGCTTTCAAAGACCTTCTGCAACCAGGTCAACTATTGATAAGCGGACAACACCACAGTAATGTGGTACATAAACAAGCAGGGAGGAACCCATTCTTACCCCTATGCAGACTGGCCATGTCACTTTGGAACATGGCCCTGGACTTCTAAATCGAACTATACAAGCACAGTACTTGCCAGGCAAGGAAAACACGCTGGCAGACAACCTAAGCAGAAATATGACAGATCCACACGAATGGAAGTTGCATCCTCAAGTTTTACAGAGATAATTCAAGCATGGGGAAGGCCAGACATAGATCTCTTTGCCTCCCACAAAAATCACCAATTGACAAAATTCTGCTCAAGGATTTTTCATCCAAAGGCCTGGAGAGTGGGCGCTCTCTCTTTCAGTTGGATATCAATGACAGTTTATGCCTTCCCACCTCTTCCTCTGCTGCCCAAAGTTCTATTAAAAACCAGAGCAGACAGACCAAAGATGATTCTCATTGCTCCAGACTGGCCAAGACAACACTGGTACCCACTCCTGAGGAGCCTGACGCATTCCCCACCATGGACCCTGCCTCTAATGCCTCTTCTCCTGACTCAGCACAGCTTCAAAACTCTTCACAGTCAGCTAAAAACACTCAATCTAGCCGCATGGAAGATTCCTTAGCATCACAACAGACCCTACTCTCCAAGGAGGTGCAGGATGTCATTTTGGAGGCCAGAAGGCTGACTACTAGAAAAGCTTACTCAGCAAAATGGAAACGGTTCTGTGTCTGGAATGAGAAAAAGGGCCAGGATCCTGGAAAACTGAACTTACCTCAAATATTACACTTTCTAGCTGAGCTGCTAAGCAGTGGACTTTCATTCTCCTCCATCAAAATCCATGCCTCAGCCATTTCTGCAGAATACAACACTGATCCACCCTTATTCTCTCACCCCCTCTTAAGACAGTTCCTCAGATGGGCTAAGAATCTAAAACCCCCAAGGAAATAGCCAATACCTGCTTGGGATCTCAATTTCATTCTAGAAAAACTGACCTTGCCTCCTTTTGAGCCAGCTGCCTCATCAGATTTGCAATATTTGTCCTGGAAAACAGCTTTCCTTCTGGCTATTACCTCAGCTCGTAGGGTATCGGAACTACAAGCTCTCATGGCTTTGCAGCCTTTTTTCATCTTCCATCAGGACAGAGTTTCCTTACGAACCAACCCGTCCTTTATGCCAAAAGTGGTATCCAGGGTAGCTTTGAATCAGGCTATACACTTACCTACCTTTTATCCTAATCCTCACAACAAAGGGGAGAGATTACTACATTCCTTGGACATCCACAGACAACTGCGTTATTATTTGGACAGAACAAAGCCTTTCAGAAAAGCTTTTTGTGTCCTATGCTATAGGAGCTCAAGGAAAGCCAATTTCCAAACAGACAATCTCAAAATGGATAGCCCACTGCATACGCTTTTGCTATTCTTTTCATGGCAAAACTGTACCTACAGGCATCAGATCTCACTCCACAAGGTCCACGGCTACCTCTGCAGCTTTTCTCAGAGGAGTTCCTACCAAAGATATTCTGGAAGCAGCCACTTGGAGTTCTGTGCATACCTTCTCCAAACACTACCACCTTCCACTTATACTCCAAATCTAGAGCGGGCTTTGCCACTGCAGTCTTGCAGGGCATTCTGGCTCCTCCTAGTTCCACCTAGTGCCTACCACCCCTTTCTTAGCTTTGGGATTCTACCCATCTGTTATGACTGCAGCTGTATGCACGATGAACATAGTACAGTTTTGTACCTACCATAAATGTAGATGTTAGAGTGCTAATACAGCTGCAGTCCAGGTTTCCCTCCCTCCTTCCCCTCTTGGGACAGGCCTATTGGCTAACATCTCCTCATGCAACCTGATTGGGGTATTCATTCTTGATGTATTTGCTTGCACTACTGTATTTTGATTATATGGCATTGCTTTATTACACAAATTTATGTATTGCCTTCATTCTGGGGGCACCTGACATCTGGGGCAAGAAAAACTAAAGAAAATGGCGTCGGCTGGTTCTTTTATACCCCTGTCGCACTGACGTCAGGGAAGAAGCGACGACGACCGACGCCGGACCTAGACTTTGGAATTTGGCCGACCAAGGACCCGCCTGACGGCAGGAGAACCCATCTGTTATGACTGCAGCTGTATTAGCACTCGAACATCTACATTTATGGTAGGTAGAAAACTGTACTTTTGCTGTATCCACTGCATTTGTATATGTGGTGTCCTAGACCACCAGTTCTGAACAGATCTGGGTTCTTCCTTTGAGTTTGCAGACATATGTGAAGAAGATATTGTGATTGTAGTAGATGTAGCCAATTTGGACTCGAAGTTTGCTTTGGAGGATTTCACTATTGCTCTTATTTTATTTATTTATTTAACATTTGTTAACTGGGAAAGTCCAACTTGGAACAAAGCCAATTTTCAGCGGAGGCCCGGGGAAAAACTCTCTAGACACATGTCTTTCTAAAGTGGGAGGAAACCGGAACACCCGAACGCAGGGAGGACATGCAGACTCCGCACAGAAGGCACCCCAGCTGAGAATCTAACCGGAGAACCTCTTGCTGTGAGGTGACAGCGCGACCACTGCGCCATTTGCTTCTTCAGGCTAAGGAGACATTGCTTCCAATTGGTCACCTGCTCCTCCTTGGTTTTGGACAGCAACGTTTTCCTTTTGTCATATTTTATTTATTGCAGATGTCCACCAGACATGTTTACTTTTCCTTGTGGAGGATGATTTAGTCCTTTTGGGTATTCCTAATTCCATGCATCTGTATATAAATGCTTGTGTAGTGCTTTGATGTAGTTTTGGATATTGGTGCCAGTTCCTGCAGAGGTGGGAGGGGGCTGTAAAGCTGTTTACACCATCCCTCAGGAGGCTGTAATCAGCTTTGGAGAAGTTTGTCTGACTCTAGCTAGATGGGGTTTGGGGGAGATGGTGACTTCAAAAGTGACCGCTTTGTGGTTGGATCTTACCAGGGAGGATGATACTGTAGGGATACTGCAGTGGTTACTCATGTTGGTTAATACTAAGAGCAAGATATTTTCACCTCTTGTGGGGGTATCGACTAGCTGTTCCAAGGTGTTTGCATTGACAGAATCAACGAATCTCTGGACATTTGTGTTCTGGCATGAGTAGTTCTTCCAGTTTATGTTTGGGTAGTTAGTCACCCAGGATAACTCACTTAAAAGGTTAATAGAATATTGACATGCATTTTACAAGCAGGAAGTATGAAACTATCTGCCATTACAGACTGACTGTAAGCCTCATTTATGTATCAGAAAACCCAAAGTTTCAGGTGGGACAGTGCAAAAATAAGGAAACTCTCAGATGTTAAAGGTTCATAGACCAACAGGATGTCCTTCTATTCTCATGTTGCAGTATTCATAACCTTTGGGTTATCATCCGCTCAGCAACCCAAACATCCAGCCAGTATACAAAAGCTTTAGTCACTGCAAGGTATATGGGATGTCTGACATTGGCCGTACGATCTGTGGGCCATAAAAGTGACATCTGCACGTACCTTCCTCTGAACTTCTCTGCCACCAGTCGAACGTCGGCTCATCCTGTGGTTTCTGCCATCAGATCCTACGAGTGTAAGATGAGTACCCATTTGGGGCCTTTTTTTCTTATTTTGGTCACTGCATGCCTGCCAAGGTTCATGTCATCCAGGAAAGGAAAGTGTAGGTGCGGATGTCAGATCCCCCATAAGGACGCCCACGACCTCTGCCTTTTCTGCTTAGGGCCCAACCGTGGCCATAAATCCTGCGTGATTTGTCAAGTCTTCATTCCAAAGACCCTTCACAGCCGTCTGCGTACCCTAAATATCTATTTAGAAAACCAGTATCTCAAACTTCTGGCTGTGGCGATGGAAAGGAGACCAAAAAAGAAGGCCAAGGTTTCTGGGCCTGAGCATATTGCTGCACCTCCTCCATCTGACGTTCCCCCTATGGTTGACGTACGAACCATTCAACTCTGATATAGCAGGTACCATTTCAGAGGCTGCGGAACCAAGGGCTGTAAGCAAGTCCATGGAGGTTATGCAGATGTCAGGCCCTGACAATGAGGGGGAACCTCTGCTTGCTGTGAACATCCATACTGACCCTTCTGCTGTTGTAGAACCACCTGAACCTAGGCCCTATGCCCTCCAGACCTGTCTCTTCCTTAAAAAGAAAACAAAAAACAAAACATGTCTCCCCACCTCCTGAAAGCCTGCCCAATTGGCAAGCTTTTTCCCAGAGTTTATTTAAAGCCTTCATGGCCTTTAAGCCTTCAGTGGCTGCTTTTCCTCCTGCTGCCCCTCCTGTTATCAGCCCTAGGCCTCAGACTGAAGATCCTACTCCATTTGAAGCTGAATACTCTTCAGATTCCTTTTCAGAGGACTCACTTATGTTTCTTAGATGCCTTCCCCTCTTGGTTATGCCTCCCCAGATAAGGACTCTGCCCAGACAGACTCCCTGGAGAGGACCTCACCTTTGGAGAAACCATCTCTCGGATGAGAGAGTTTTTTAAATGGGACTCCATAGTACCTCTTTTGGACTTCAGTCATTTCAGTGAACTCTTGTAAATGGATACCCCTTCACCTTCTGGCAGTCCACCAGTCTTACCAGCCTTCTTAGGTGCCTTCAGTGCAGCCTCTAAAAGTCCTGAATCCCAACCCCCAGCCCCTAGAAGACCTGATAGGTTTTATAAGGTCCCAGAAGGGGCAAATTTCTGATAAAATGCCCTGTTGCAGACCCTGCCACTATTTCTCTCTCTGCAGGCAAGTCTGCCAGACTACTACCCTCTACCTCTGTCCTTCCAACTGATGAGAGTAAGACTATGGAGCGCATTGGTAAAAAGGTATACACCTCTGCCACTTTGGCCTTTAGGGCATTTAACTACCAGACTCCCATATCTAAGTATGCTCTGGCCCTTTTGACGCTGGTTTCAAAACTTTTGGCTGATCTCCCAGACTCGTATACCAAGTCTCAAATATCTAACCTGATCTCCTTGTCCTCGCAAGTAAGAAGACACTCAATCAGATGCAGTTATGATGCAGAGGCCTCGGCCAGATCTCTAGCTTCTGCCTCAGTGCTCAGAAGGCACTCTTAGCTGAGACACCAACCCCTACCTGACAATATCAGGGCTAAACTTCCAAATGCACCCCTGGACAATTCTGCCCTATTTGGAGCCAGAGTGGCAGAGCTTTTCGAAACCCTTCAACAAAAGGGGAAATAATTACAGGATTTGAAGCACTTGTTTGTCTCCAGTTCCTAAATTCCGTAGAACTTTTCCCACTAAGATGCAATTCATCAGAAAACATTCTGCTCCTACTCCTCACTCTAGGAGCAAAAATAGCTCCGGGAAGCATCAGCCACCTTCCAAGCCTGCTCAGACTCCAACTCAGAAACCTCAGTTTCAGGACAGTGCAGGTAGTTTGTGACTACCTGCCTTCTCCTCCATCCCCTCCAGATTCCATACCCCTTTCCCAGAGACTCACTCTCACTGTCTTCCTGTCTGGCAAAGTATTAACTCAGACAAAGTGGGTCTTGTCAGTTATAGATAAGGTTACTTCATGACTTTGGATCATTCCTCCGTCCTTAAGAGGCATCCCGCAGTCACCGAAGGACCAGCTCCCTTTATTCCAAACAGTCCTGGGCAGCCTTCTCTCTCAAGGGACTATCCAACCTGTCCCTCTGTCAGAAAAGGGAAAGGGCTTTTACTTCAGATTTTTCCTAGTCCCCAGGAAAGATGGCCCAAGGAGACCCATCCTGGATCTCTCCCACTTCAACCTCTTTCTACAAGTACCCACTTTCTGCATGCTAATGCTTCAGGCATTTCTGGCCACTTTGGACATCAAATATGCATATATCCCTGTAAGGCCCAAATACAGGAAGTATTTACACTTCTCTGTGGATTCCTCACATTTTCAATTCTCTGCTTTATCCTTTGCAATATCCACTGCTCCAAGGGTATTCACCAAGGGTCTGGCTCCAGTGGTAGCCTGTTGCAGGGTCCAGGGGGATACAAATTTTCCCATACCTGGACAACCTCCTGATCCCGGCAGACTGCTTAAGTTCACTACACAGCCATCTCCAAAATATCACAGCAGTTTCGTAAGTTTCAGTATCAATTCCCCAAGTCCAACCTAAACCCATCCCAAGACCAAGTTTTCCTGGCGTGCAGAATCAGGACAGATGTTATGAGGGCATTCCTCCCACCCCAAAAGGTGGAAAGCCTGAAAGAATACCTGCTGTTTGTCCTTCATGCCACTGCAGTGACAGCAAGAGAATATTTGATTGGAAAGCCTGAAAGAATACCTGCTGTCTGTCCTTCATGCCACTGCAATGACAGCAAGAGAATATCTGACTGCTAGGACATATGGCCTCTACTATAGCCATGTTGCCACTGGCAAGACTCCACGAGGAATCTTCAGTGGTACCTGAGGTCCACATGGATCTAACACTCCCACCCCTTGCACAACACCATTCCGTTCGTACCATGCCTAAGGAATGAGATCCTTTGGTGGATGGATCAAATCTCTCTCAACCCAGTACTTCCCTTACAGCCCCTCACTTCAGCCCAAGGTATTTACACCGATGCTTTAGACCTGGGTTGGGCACTGCTCTGGGCAGCTTGAAGGTGCAAAGCATATGGACAGGCCCCTTCAAGAGGAAACGCAAACATCAGAGATTTGAGGGCCATCATCTTTGCAAAGAGGGCTTTCCAACACATTCTGAGCCAAGGCCCCCTGAAGTTGTTCACAGAGAGCACAACCATTCTGTGGTATGTCAATAAACGGGAAAACAATATCTTACTTGCCATGCAGACTTGCACTCCACGCCTGGGATTTGGCGGTCCAACATGGAGTCACCCTGCAGGTGGTCTACATTCCCTCAGCTCAGAACACACAGGCAGACACCTTGTGCAGGTCCAAGTCACAATCGCACGAGTGGATGCTACACAGGAATGTGTTTCTGGATATAGTCCACAGGTGGGGTACGCCACAGATAGATCTGTTTGCCTCCCCTCTGAACAGACAACTTCCATAGTCCTGTACCAGGGCACCCAGCCCCCTAGTGAGGGCAACGGACGCCTCTTCTGTCTCATAGAAGAGGATGTTTCTCTATGCATTCTCCCCCTTCCCATTCTTACAAAAAGTCCTGTTGAAAATTCAGCAGGATGAACCAAAAATCTTGTTGGTGACTCCCATTTTGGCCAAGACAGCATTGGTTCCCCTCCTTCTGCATTTAA
>NC_056748.1:4478921-4495967 GCF_019279795.1 Protopterus annectens | reverse complement strand
AAATATTGTAAAATAAAAAGGAAGCTTCCCCAATGGGGCACTTGTCTGGTTAACAGTGGATGGCACAGTGGTGCAGTGGTAGCATTGCCGCCTCACAGCAAGAGGTTCTTCAGTTCAATTCTCGGCTGGGGTGCCTACTGTGCAGAGTTTGCATGTCCTCCCTGCATTCGTGTGGGTTTCCTCTGGGTGCTCCAATTTCCGCCCATATCACAAAGACATGCATTTGGAGTGTTTCTCCCTGGGTCTCCACTGAAAATTGGCTTAATTCCAAGTTGGACTTTCCTGGTAAACTAATATTAAATAAAATAAAAATAAATAAACAGAGCAAAAGTACCAAAGCCCAAACAATTAACACTCTGATAGGTGCATGACATGCATTCAGGCTGGAGGTGAGATAGTCTGGGGTTTTACAGTTGTCCATCTGTCTTTATACTTCAACGCATAAATGCAGAGTTCATGCGTCATATGTACAACCTAGGGAAGGGTAAAGCTGGCCGAAGCTTTGGTACACTGGCCAGATGTCAGTGTTGGCAACCCATATGTCAGGAATACAGCAACAGTGACTTCAATCAGGACATCTGATTTAACATGTTTAGGATGCTGACCTCTTAACCAAACATGTCTGCTGATTACAAAACCTGATGTAGGTGCCCTGCTTGATGTTTGCAGACAGTCAAAGCCATAATGTAAATGTTTTTCAACCTGAAATCATGGACAGAAGCCTCTGAAGAGTAATTACCTTAAATTTTGGAACAATCAAGATTTTATTTAATCTTGAAGGATCTACGACTGGCTCCCAGGTCCCTTCTCTTCCCGAGATTAGGAAGAGTTTTGAAATAAACCTTTTGGAGGGACTGGTTCTATGGATCACTGGGCATGCTAAAGTCTTTTTTGAACCTGTGCTTCCCTCAGTTGTCCTTTGGGAATGGGGGAAAATGCCTAAAAACCTTGGAAGGGATGCAAACTATAGTCTGTACCCAGTCCTTACAGCTTGAAGCACTCACATGCCCTGCGTGGTGTTAGCCACTCATTTACTAAGAGGGAATGCCAGTCTCTCAACTTTATTGTGGGGGGGGGTGAGTTGGAATAGGGTGGATCTTGAGAGGAGGGTGGAGAGACAGATGCACTGTGTCACAGCTGCTCCCTGCTGGACCCCTGGGCACAAGGTCCTGAAGGCAAGGATCTCTGATCAACTTGTCACCTTCATTATCATCTTTCTCTCCTGGTCCTCCTGCTCCTTTGTCTTGACTGTATTGTATAGAAAGGACTAGGATTTAATAGTTTATTCTTACTGAACCTCTGGGGTTGTACTTGCAGAAAGTGTTTGACAGTTTGCAAAGACTTAGTCTTGTCCTCCAGTCTTCTGAATATGCTCTCTGCTTTACTCCCAAACAGAAATTTCTGGGTCTAAGTGCATCAAGGATTTCAGTTTTGCTATAGTATGGCAGTGACTGCTCTCTTATACAAGTACGTCACCTGATAACAGACAGTACAGTTGTGTACACTTACCATAAATGTATATGTTCGAGTGTATTCATTGTTGCAGTCATCACATTTGGGTTATCTGCCTGCAGGTAGCCCTCAATTGGCCTGAATACCAGAGTCTTGGGATTTCTGTGTTGGATACGGTCACTTCTTCCATGATGTCAAGTCTTCAGGGGTATAAAACATGCAGCTGACGCCATTACATCAGTTTTTCTTGCCCCAGATGTCAGATGCCCCCAAAATAGGAAGCAATTACATGGTATGCAACACCCCCAGCAAAAAAAAAAAAAAAAAAAACAATGATATAAGATATGCCAAACAAAAATGATAGGTAGAAGTAAAGAGGAGTCAGGGGGCTGAAGGGAGGGTAACCAAGACTGCAACAGTGAATACACTCGAACAACTACATTTATGCTAAGTGTACACAACTGTACCATGTTCATGTTTCACTGTTGCAGTCATCACATTTGAGTCGATTCCCAAAGCTGAGGATGGGTGGAGGTAGTTAAGAAGCATTAGGGTTGGCAATCAGGCCCTGTGTTTTGATCCCCTGTGGGGTAGGTTTCCCATGGTGTTTGTAGCATAAATGGATGCAGTGTGCTATCCATTTAGAAATGGTTTGCTTTGAAATTGCCTTGCCCTCTGCCCCTGAAGCAAAGTGGACTAGCAGCTGGTCAGATTTTCTGAAAGGCTTAGTCTTGTCCAGATAGAACCTAAGCTGCCTGTGCACGTCCAGGGATTGCAGGATCCTTTCCCCTTTATTTTGAGGATTAGGGAAAAAAGTTGGCAAATGAATGGATTGGTTTAGAGCCACACTAGATACCACCTTGTGCTTAAATGAAGGGTTGGTCCGGAGGGAAACCCTGTCCGCATGGAAGATAATGAAGAGTTCCACGGCCATAAGGGCCTGCAATTCAAACACTCTTCTTGCTGAAGTGAAGGCTAAAAGTAAAGCTGTTTTCCATGAGAGGAATTTTAACTCTGCTGTAGTTGCAGGTTTCAAAGGGTGGAAGCGTGAGCTTTTCCAATACAAAGTTAAGGTCCCAGGCAGGAGTGTGAGCTCTCCTGGGAAGGTCTTAAAATTTTTTGCTCCTCTCAGGAACCGTTTGACCAGAGGATGAGAGAAGAGGGGCGGCTCAGTGTTATAATGAGCTGAGATGGCAGAGGCATGAATCTTAATTGAAAAGAAGGATAGGCATTTGTGGAGCATTTCTGTTAAGTAATCTAGTATATGAGGTAAGCTGGGCACAGTTGTGCCCATTCCCTGTGACTGACTCCAGGAACAGTATTTTTTCCATTTTTCCAAATAGGATTTTCTAGTACTAGGCCTCCTTGACTCCAGAATGACATCCAGCACCTGCATATTGAGGGTTGCTGGTGATGAGCTCAGGGGATGAACCAGGCTGCTAGGTTCAGGGTCTGGAGCAGAGGGTGCAAAATCTGGCCCTCCTGCTGGGACAGCAGGGAAGGGGTCTGAGGCAGGTGCCATGGTGGCACTACTGTCAGACTGCGCAAAAGAGGGTACCAGTGCTGGCGTGGCTAGTCTGGCGTAATTAGGATTGTCCTTGGCTTGTCCTGTTTGATCTTTAGAAAAACCTTCGAAAGGAGGTGCAGAGGGGGAAAGGCATAGATTGAGAGTCTTTCCCAGGTAAAGGTCAAGGAATACACTTTCCAAGCTTGGCTGTGGGGAGTTCTGGTGCAATATTTGCTAAATTGGTATTTCTAAGGGGAAGCAAAGAGGTCCACCTCTGGTGCCCCCCATCTGTCCCTCAAAAGCTTGAATATTTTGGGTTCCAGTTTCCACTCGTGTGGGTCCATGAGATTTCTGCTTAAGTTGTCTGCCAGTGAATTTAGTTTGCCTGGCAGGACTTGAGCCTGCAGGTCCACTTGGTTGCTCAAGGCTGTGTTCCACATAGCCATGGCTAATCTACAGTGTGGATAGGAATGGATTCCCCCCTGCTTGATTATGTACCGCATAACTGTGGTATTGTCCGTCTTTACCAATAGTTGCCCTGGAAGAATAAGGCCTTTGAAGGCTGTCAGGGCTTTCTGTACAGCTAACATTTCTTTTTGATTGATATGCAGGTGCATTTACTTTGGGCTCCATTAGCCCTGAATACATTGTCCTGCCATGTGAGCCCCCCATGCATAGTCTGATGTGTCTGTTAGGGTTTGGGCGGCAGGGGGTTGAGTGCAAGGGAGTCCCTTGTTGTGGTAGCAGGCCTCTGCCCGCCAAAGGAACTCTGTCCTTCGGCAAGGAATGATAGGAAAAAGAAGTTATGTATTTACCATAATGTTCCATGTGAGTTGTTCATGTCGCCTTCATTCTTACACATGGGTTCAGAGCCAATCCCTCAGCTCAGAGTCAGCCGCTTTCACAAGCTCGAGGTTTTAGAGTAGCTCGAGGCCAAGTCCCTTTCTCATGATGCTCTCTGTCTCACCTCAGATCTAGTTTGCTGATCCCAACATGTATAACATGATAACACAAACAGTACTCCAGCCGGAGTAAGAAATCCTAGAAGACGACCCACCAGATCGCAAAGGCTTACTCGTTCTTCGAGAAGCTTGGAGGGGGAAGGCGGGTGGTAATGTAAGAATGAAGGCGAGGTGAACAACTCAAATGGAACGTTATGGTAAGTACATAACTTCTTTATGTGAAGTTGTTCAATCTCGCCGTTCATTCTTACACCCCTCATCCTGTGAGGCTCACGGGAGTATATTCCTGAGGACAGTGGAACCAAAGGAAGCCCTGTCCCTGGAGACCTTATCTACTTTGTAATGTGTGATGAAGGTATGAGGCTTAGACCAAGTGGCAGCTGCACAAAGTGTCCAAAGGCAGCCTAGCTGCATACGCTGAGGAAGTAGAAAAAGCTCTAGTGGAATGCGCTTTCACGCTATGTCCTAATGGTTGATTCACTGAGGAATAGGTGAATTTTATGAAATCAGTTAACCATCTGGAAAGAGTAACTTTGGATACTGGCAGCCCTTTCTTGGTGTCAGCATGAGAAACAAAGAATTGTTCTGATTTTCTAAATTCTTTTGTTCTGTTCAAATAGAATCTTAATTGCCTGTAAACATCAAGTTTATGCAACATACTCCAACTTGTTAGAATGGTTACTGAAGAAAGTTGGAAGTTCAATAGTTTGATTCTGGTTAGCTTCCGAACATACCTTTGGAAGGAAGGAAGGGTTAGTCCTCAGTGACACACTGTCAGGGTGAAACACCAAATATGGGGGTTTGATAGATAGGGCCTGAAGTTTGAACACTCTGCGTGCTGAAGTAATGGCTACCAAGAAGATAATTTTCCAGGAGAGAAATTTTAATTGGCAGGATGATGCAGGCTCAAAGGGAGGAATAATAATCCGCGATAATGCAAAATTCAGATTCCAGGGAGTAAAAAGTTGTCTAACTGGCGGTCTAAGATGAATGGTACCTTTTAAGAAAACCCTACATAATCTGTGAGACATTAGGTTAGAAACTTCAGATCCGAGATGAAAATTCGAAACTGCAGCCAAATGAACTCGTATGGTGGCAGCTGCAGCACCTTCGTTAAAAAGCATACTCAGGAATTCTAAAATGCTAGCAACTGGGATGACGTACGGGTCCATTATTATTTTGTGATGCCCAAAAAGCAAATCGCTTCCATTTGCTGGCGTACAACTTTCTGGTGGAAGCTTTATGAGAGGATACAAGGATATGCTGTACCTCAGAGGAGAAATCTTGTGACCTGGCTAAGTTGGAAATTGAAGCAGCCAAGCTGTCAATCTGAGGGAATGAAGAGAAGGATGAAGAGCCCCTGACAAATGCGTCAGTAGATCTGGAACTGGGTCCAGAATCCAAGGTTCCTCTAGTTGGTGGAGTCAAAGAAAGGGGAACCAAATCTGTCGAGCCCAAAATGGGGCTATTAAAATTAGAGTCCTCCCCAGGGCTTTGGCTTTCTGCAAGAATTTCGGAGTCAGGGGAATTTGTGGAAAGGCATATAGGAGTCCTAAGGGCCAATCGTGTATGAGCGAATCCCTTGGGCTGTCCCCCGGAGGGGGATTCAGGGCAAAGTAGCTTCTGCATTTGGCATGCATAGGGGATGCAAACAGGTTGCAGCAAGGCTGGCCCCATCTGCGGATAATCATCTCCGCAACTTCGTCTTTGAGGGACCACTCATGAGGCATCAGAATGGCTCTGCTCAGTTTGTCATTGATCACGGTGGATTTCCCAGAGATGTGCGTTGCTATCAGAAAGCGCCCGGTGGATACAGCCCACTGCCAAACTCTCAGGGCCTCTCGACATAAGGGGTGAGACTTGGTTCCCCTTTGCTTGTTGAAATATCAGACCACAGACAGGATTGTATGTCTGGATTGCAATCGTATGTCTGGATCGCAATCGTCCTCAGAGGTAGAGAGTCGTGGAAATACAGCAATGCCAAAAGTATCGCTCTCAACTCTAGGACATTGATGTGCAACTATGACTCTGCCTCGGACCAGTTGCCTTGGGCCATTCTTCCTTGAAAAAGCCCCCCACACCCTATCAGAGATGTGTCTGTGGTCACCGTGGCTGATTTCAGAGGTAGAACAAATGGCGACCTACTGTTACATGAAGCCTGGTCAGCCACCATTGAAGATCCTTTCTGCATAAATCTGTAATCATTATCAAGAATGACATCGGAAGCTGTTGGTAAGACCACTGGGAGAAGAGTAACCATTGAAGAATTCTCATGTGCATACTCCCCAGAGGAACTGCTATGAGCGTTGCTGCCATGGTACCTAGTAGTTTCAACACTTGAGAGGCTGGTACTTTTTTCCTCGTCAGAATATCCGATACCTGTTGTTGGAAGGTGACTATTCTGTCCATTGACAATTTTACTATGGCAGTGGTGGTGTCAAAGTCTGCTCCGATAAAGGAGATACACTGCGATGGTGACAATGCAGACTTGTCGAAATTTATAGTTATTCCTAACTGAGAACACAGATTGAGTGTGTGATCCCTGGATTGAAGTAGTTGATGCCTGGAGATGGCACTGAGAAGCCAGTCATCCAGGTACGGAAACACTCGGAATCCTAGATGCCTCAGATGAGCCGTAACTACTGCCATGCATTTGATAAACACTCTGGCAGCTGTCGCGAGACCAAAGGGCAGTTATTGGAACCGATAGTGACTGGCTCCCAGCCAGAAGCGCAAGTGATCTTTGGATGGTCTGGCCATTTTGATGTGATAGTACGCATCCTTGAGATCTATAGAGCACATCCAATCGCCTGTTCCTAGAAATGGAAGAATCGACTAAAGCGTGACCATCCGGAATTTCTCCTTCTTGACAAAGGTGTTGAGACTGCTGAGGTCCAAGATGGGCCTCCACGATCCTGTCTTCTTTGAAACTAAAAAAAATCTGGAGTAGGTTCCGGATCGTACCTGGTCTGCTGGGACTGGCTGGATGACTCTTTTTCCTGCAGTCTTTGAATTTCTATCGCTGCTTGATCCCCAAGACTGAGTGAAACGTCTGGGATTATCCTTTGTACAGGTGGGGGTTCTGAGAATGGAATGACATAACCTCTGGTAACAATTCTTTGTACCCAGGAATCTTTTGTAATTTCTAGCCAGGCGTCTGGATACAAAGACAAGCGACCCCAGACTGCCTCCAGAATAGGACAGTCAGGCTCCATTCAGGAGAGCTGGTAGGGCTTGCCAAAGAACCGATCCCTGTCGCCCTGGTTCTACAGAACCCCCCTGCAGCTTGGGCGGCGTCTTCCATTATCACCCCTTCCTCTGCCCCTGGAGGGGGTTTCACTACGTGTGTTTTGAAAAGCTCCTTGGGACTTCCGGAATCACATCTTTCCTCCCTTTTGCCTTTGGGGTACGGTCTAGTAGGGGTGGAAAAATGGACTCCTACTGCAGATAGAGTCTTTTCATCTTGCTCACACCTAGTGAGTGTCTCCTTGACTTTAGGCCCGAAAAGGGACGAGCCATCAAATGGGGTATTAACGAAGGAAGATTTGAAGGCTTCCACAAAGGAGCATAAGTGTATCCAGGAATGTCTCCTAAGAGCTATTGCTGAACCCGCTGCCCGACTCGAACCATCAGCTGCCTAAGAAATGAGCCGCATGGATGAGTTAACTATGGAATTAAGGGTATTGAGCTGGGCTGTCACCTTATCAGGAATGCCATCAGCTGTACTACCCTGTAGAGCATCTCCAAGCTCTTTTAGGAGATCTCTTTGAAGACAGGTAAAACGTGTCAAATAGTTCAGCGATCGCATTGCAAAAGTCGCTGAACTAAAGATGCGTTTCCCACACCCGTCCATAATCCTGGAATCTCTAGTGGGAGGATGGACAGCAGAAGATGTTTCAGACATCTCTTTCTTGGTGGCCGCCACCACCAAAGCATCAACCGGCATTCCCTTGGTAAGGAACATTTTGTCTTGGGATGACGTAATAAATTTGTTGGGCCTCCGAGGGTCAGATTCCACAGTATCAGGAGACTCCCATGTCCTTCAAGCAACCAACTCCATTAGTTCATCGAAGGGTGGAGTCACCCAGGAGGTGGAAGGTTGAGACCCAAAGGCCTTCAGGAGCACCTACTCATCATCAGTAGGGCTAATGGACTGCCAGTCACCCCTCTGCTTAAGGGCTTCAAGGATATCAGCAAAGGAGATATCCTCCGAGGGGGACCGTGGGGACCCTTCTGACTCCTCTAAATCTGTGTCTGATGTGATAGACTCCTGTGGAGAGTCTAAATGCCTCCTCTTGCAAAGCTTCTTCCTGGGAACCTCATCAGTGGGAGCTTCTGGTGAGGTTTCAGTAGAACATGGGTCACCCAATGGGGCTACCTGAGGCTCTGGGTCTTGACACTTTACAGGGTCCTGTGATGTAGAGGTCGAAAGCGGCACTTTACGGAAGGAGGAGGAAGGCCCTGATGATGTAGGAGTCTTGGAAGACATAACCCTTCCATGGCATCGAAGGCTCCACAGCTCCGATGCGAGGAAGCAGCCGGTTCCGAAGAAGATGGCAAGCTTCCCGGTGCCAACACAGTGGGCTCCGCCCCAGTGGATGAAGCGACGCTCATCCGTGCTGAAGCTCCGAGGGGAAGGGTCAGAACCGACCCATCGGTTCATCCCCCCCCCCCCGAGCCGAGAGATGTCGGCTCCCTGACTCCTCGAATGGCACCGAAGTAGTCTGAGTTGACAGAACCGATGGCAGTGGAACAGGCCTTGGCTCTGAAGGTTCCACAATCATCAGTTCCACCTCCCCTGGCTTGGCTCGGAGGGGGAGTAGACACAGCAGTTAAAACAGTCTTCGGCTCCGAAACCTGTTGAGCCGAAGCCGATAATAATTTGGCAAGTGCCAGATTCTCGAGAAGCCCCTGCACCACTCGGTCCACATCCACATCGGAGGGGGTTCTCGAAGAATGAGTAGAAGGTATCGAGGAAGCCACTGATTGCAAAATGGGCGACTTAAAAGTTTCAGAGACCGGCTCCGAAAACTGTGGAACCGGCGATCGCACCTTCTCGGCAAGGCTTGGAGCTGACGACGGCTCAGATGAAGCTTTTGAAAATTTCGAACCCTTCGATGACTTTGAAGTCTTGTCAGCCTTTTCCAACGATTCCTAGAAATCTGCTTTCAGCAAACCCCTGTCTACCAGCTTTCTTCTGCGTTCCAGTAATACCCTGCTGCTAAAGGAGTAAGAAATGGAGCAGTCCTCCTGAAGATGGACTGCCCCCAAACAGTACACAAAACTGACATGCAGGTCAGTTATAGACATTTTCTGCCCACACAGGGCATTTCTTAAATCCAGACTTTTGCTTTTCTTTCTCTCTATGATTAGACATATCAAGAATACAAACAGTATACAACTCAGTCTGAACAACAAATCTCTCTCGCTCTCTCATATATATATATATATATATATATATATATATATATATATATATATATATATATATAAATAAAACTATCTAAAAACAAACCACTCTAGAAAAGGTAGACCAATCCAACATTGGACTAGGTAACAACACACACAGAAAAAAAGCTAAAGCTGCAAGTCTAGAAAGCTAATATAGATTCAAACTCTAACTATAAAGATTTAAATTTTCTAAACTTTCTTAAACTTTTGTAATTTTCTTATAAAACAGGATAAGGGATACACAAAAATGCGGCCAAGAAGGCCTAAGAGCAGCCGCTCTAGAAAGATGAAAATTTCGTCAAAAACGGCAAGGACAGAGCCTGAACAAAAAACTAAAGCTAACTAGGGAAAAACACACTATTTATATAAAAGATTATAGGGATAACTATCCAATAACTAAGAAAAGTAAGAAATACTGGCCCAAGCTCTCTCTCGACCTCTGATCTGCTGCAGCGGCAAACTAGATATGAGGTGAGACAGAGAGCATCATGGGTTAGGGAGACTTGGCCTCGAGCTACTCTAAAACCTCGAGCTTGTGAAAGCGACCCACTTGGAGCCAAGGGATCGGCTCTGAACCCATGTGTAAGAATGAACAGCGAGATTGAACAACTTCACATTCACTGTTTCCAGGTCCTGAGAATGTTGACACCACAGACTTAAGTACCATTGAAGTTTCCTCATATGCAGTCTTGCATATGGAATTAGTAGAATGCAAGAGGCCGTGAACCCTAGGGCTTGCAGTACTTTTTTTGCAGATAGCCAGGTTTTGGTGGCCAGTAGACTGAAGTAGTTTGTCAAATAAATCTGTTTTTTCTGGAGTGAGGAATGCCATCTGGGAAGATGTGTTCAAGCTTGCCCCCAAGAATATAATCTGTTGACTGGGTACCAGATGTGACTTCTTTTCATTGATGGTGTATCCCAGTGAAGTTAGAAGTCTCTCTACAAATGCCAGGTGCTGTAGTAGCAATTCCTGACTGTTGGTCTGAATCAGGCAATTGTCCACGTATGGGTAAATTTGAATTGTTCTCTGCCTGCAATTTGCAATGGCTGGAGCTAGTCATTTTGTGAATACCCTGGGCGCAGTAGATAAGCCAAAGGGAAGTGCAGAGAACTGATAGTGCATAGAGCCTGCTCTGAAATGTAGGTATTTTCTGCAAGATTCCCTTATAGGGATATGCAGATAAGTTTCTTTTAAGTCTAGGGTTGCAAGCCAGGAGTCCTTGGCTAGCATAGGGAGCAGCTGTTGGAGAGTAAACATTTTGAAACCACCAGAAAGGTGTTGAGAATGGACAGATCCAGGACAGGATGCCAACAGTTTTCTTTTCTGGGTACCAAAAACAGTCTGGAATAAAAGCCTTGTCCCCTTTGTTCTGCTGGGCCAGGTTGAACAGCCTTGACACTGAAAAGGGAAAGTACTTGCTTTTGGTCCTGAGCCCACTGGTTTGGGGGGAGGTCTGGCCATCCACTTGGGGTTGGGAGTGAGTAAAGTGGAGTCTGTATCCCTGGGAAACTATGTTTAAGACCCATATGTCCTGGGCTAATGTACTCCCAGTTTATGGCATGCAGGGCAAGTTTCCCTCCTAAAGGTGCAAGTACTAGGGCAAGGCTTGGAAGAGTTAAGGATAAGTCATTGTGAGATTTTATCATAGGATGGCGGCTTACTACTCCCTGCTTTGGAGGTGGGAGCACTCCATTGCTTAGCTCTGTGCACACCCTGAGACGGTAGTCTTGGTGGTCTGCTGCCCCTGGGTTTGAACTGATAAGGTCTGGGAGCGACTAGAAAAGCCCAGTTTTTTGATGCCCAATGCCTACTGAATCTAGGTGGCTGTACTTGCAAGATATATTTAACAGTTTGCATAGATTTAGCTTTTTCCTCTATCCTTTTGAGGACTTCTGCTTTGTTGCCAAATAGATGCTCTTGATTTAATGGCGCATCTAGTAATTTTGTTATGACATGATCTGGCAAGGTTTGTTCCTTAAGCCAAGCATGCCTTCTAGGAACAGACCCAGTGACAGCAGCCCTGCAAGATGCGTCTAAGGCATCAAAACAACATTGCAAAGTATGTTTACCTACTTGGTTAGCAGAATGCATTAACTCTTGTAAATCTTTATGTTCTGCACAAACCGGAATCAACATCATTTTCTGTTTAATCAGTTCCATAACATGTTGTTGACACTTCAACATATGAAACTGGCAATTTAAAGCCCTGATGGCAAGAGTAGCAGAGGTATATACCTTCTTATCCCATCTGTCTAAAGCCCTAGAGTCAGTCAGTCTGAACGGGTAGGATTTTTGGCTGTTGTAGCCTTAATGCCTTTAGGTCCCTGGGAAATGGTCTCTAGATCTGCAGTAGGATTCTTAAAGAGGAATTTATGGGAGTCAGGTACTCTGTAGTACCTGTCAGGTTTCCTGGGAGTTGGAGGCAAAGTATCAGGGGTAAGGCTGGATTCCAAGAACACATCATCTACAATTTCCAGAACAGGAGGGATAGCTAGAGGCCTGTGCTGAGGCAAATTTAAAAACTCCCTGAGTCTCTTTTTGGACTGTGAGTAATCCTGGCTCTCTCAGCGGAAATGATCCCTAAGGGTATGCAGGGCATCACCAAAGGAAAAATCTTCTGGTGGGGAAGCACAGGGAATGGAATCCTCTGCATCAGAATCATCATAGGCAGATAAGGGTATGTCCTGGTAATAAGAAGGTTCAGAGTTATCAGACTCTTGATCTGAAGAATCAGAAGGAAATTCAGTTCTTGGTCTTTTTGAGGGGGAAAGCTGACTTCCCCTAGTAAAGGTAATAAGGTCTTCTGCCATTCTAAGCATTTTTTTTGTGGCATGTGGGCCTGAGAATGCGCTTTGGTCGTCAGTTTCCTAGGTGTAGTGCAAACTGTACGCCTGAGAAATTCGGTATTTTTGGATTGAAGCGAAGTAGTCAGTTTAATATGAAAATCGGAAGGCCTGATTACACCCTCAGAAGCCAGTGCCTGCACAGCGGCTCCAAACACATCCAAGGTAGAGACATCCGCAGGTTCCATAGTCGAAGAAGCATCTTGTGGAATACCGGACTCCAAATGGGTCTCAGAAGAGGCCTGCGAATCTGTGGAAGTGAGTATCTGGGGCTGCAAAAGCACCTCACTGAGTACTGGCAGACTGGCGACTCGCTTAACGGTAGCGTCGGCAGTTTTGGACCTATGCGGTCTGTCTCTGTCTTTATCCTTACATTTTTTCAGAAGCTTGGCAGTCAGATGGCTTATGGAAGCCATTTCGGAATAAGGAGATTAAGAATGAAAGACTTCAGCAACAAAAACAGCCCAACGACGAATAGTTCGGGCGTTGAACAAGGCACAAAAATGACAGCGAGGGACATCGTGGTCTGGGCCTAAAGAGGTGATGCAGTAAGAATGAAACTGTGAGGTATTTGATTTCCACAGGCAAGAGAATTATTAATTTTTTTCTGACATCGGTTAGTGCAAGGAAAAAGGATCCCAACAGGGTACTTATCTTTTAAAAGACTTCAGGTCTGAAACTCGGAAAATGAAAATTTTAGGAGGCGGCCGACAGGCACTTGTGAACTGCTTCATTAAATCAGTCTTTCTTGCCGTGCGGTGCCTGGTGTTGGCTGCATGTTTTCTACCCGTGATGACCTGACGTCATGGAAGAAGCAACAGCATCTGACGCAGAAATCCCAAGATTCTGGTATTCAGGCCGACTGAAGGCTACATGCAGGCAGATAACCCAAATGTGATGACTGCAACAGTGAAAAACGAAGAACATTCTGAAAGCAGCTGCCTTGATAGATGCTTCCAAAGCATCAAAGTCACAATGCAAAGTACACTTATCAACCTGTGAATAAGAGTTGCAGAGCTCCAACAGTTCATCCAGGACAGCTTTATCGTCCATCTCCTCCAGCTTGTATTTCATTTGCTCGAGAAGGAATTCCTGAAATCTCACCACATGAAACTGGCAATTCAAAGCTCTCATGGCCAGCGTAGCTGGCATGTAAACTTTCTTGCCAAATCTGTCTAGGGTTCTCCCCTTTCTCACCGGACAATGAGATTTCAGAAATGCTGCCTTTGGCTCCCTTGGGTCCTGAGGAAACCACCACAGGATTTGCCATAGGATTCTTAAAAAGATTCTTGCGTGAATATAGGAACCTGTAAAACTGGAAACGCTTCTAGGGGGCAGCGGACAGGGAATCAGTCTGAAGGACATGTCCTGAATGACATCATCCACAACCTCTTGGACTGGAGGAATAGTCAGATTTTTGGACTTGGAAAGCCCAAGAAATGCTCTCTCTTTTCTTAGACTGAAGGTAATCCTTATCCTCTCAAATGAAAAATGCACTCATCTTGTGGAAGGTCTCTCCAAAATAAGAATCCTTAGATGAGGCTGAGGCAAGTATTTCACCATACTAATAAGCAAACTAAAAAACAAAGGTGAAACACATCAGGCTATAACAACACAGCTTTATTACAACAAATAAAATGTAAGCGCTTCCGTGGTCGTCCAACGGCTTCTTCAGACATAGAAACTTGCAACAAAATGCTCATTTTAAATAGTACATGGACCAATGAATACTTCTTATCATTATAATTAATGATGTCAAACATATGCGCCAAAAATACTGCATCAAGTAAATAAAACATGTCAGAATATATACATATTAAAAACATTTATATATATATATATATATATATATATATATATATATACACACACATATATACACATATATACATATATATATATATATATATATATATATATATATATATATATATATACATATATATACATGTGTATATATATATATATATATATATATATATATATATATATATATATATATATATATATATAATTTATATATATGTATATATATATATATATATATATATATATATATATATATATATATATATATATATATATATATATATATATACACACACACACACACAAGTAAACACTTAAAATATACTTAAATTCAGTGTTTCACTGGTCTGGCTTTTAAAAATGGTTTTAATGATAAATCACCTGGCCTGAATTCTATCTCCATTCAACAGCAGAATCCAATTCTGTTCTGCTGTCTCAGTAATATCACCCCCTCTTTCTCTTTCCTTTATAACTTCTAAAACCATAAACTTAAAACGATGTCCTAGACCTTCCTTGACTACATGTTGTGCAAGTGCATTAGTCTCCCTAGCATTAGTTATATTCTAATATTCTTTAAGTGAACAGTTAGTTTTCCCTATATAAAAAACACAGCACGTGGTACAGACACTAAAATATACCACTCTCCTATTCCAGTGACATTAATAAGGCATGTGATATTATTAAAAAGAACTGGAATATCCTGGTCACTGTTGAAGAACTGAGGTATGTAGTAGCCGAAGGGCCATGTTTTGCCTTTAGGAATAAACGATCACGTAAAAGGCATCTATGTTGAAAACTGAGTAAGAATGTAGATATAATAGAATCTACAGAGTTGGGACATATGGCTGCAGAAATTGCACAACATGTGAGTACATTTATACAGGGGCACACTTCTCACATCCATACGCAGGTTTTAAGATTAACCATAATTTCTATGCTGAGTGTAGGACTACAAACATGGCATATATATCAGTGTCTGTATCACGTGCTATGTTTTTTACATAGGGAAAACTAACCGTGCACTTAAAGAAAGAATATTAGAACATTACAGGGATATAACTAATGCTAAGAAGACTACTGCACTTACCCATCGAGGGCATCGTTTTAAGTATTAAACATATTAATGTTTTTAATATGTACATATTCTGACATATGTTTTATTTACTTGATGCAGTATTTTTGCCACATATGTTTGACACCATTAATTATAAGAAGTATTCATTGGTCCATGTACTATTTAAAATGAGCATTTTGTTGCAAGTTTCTTTGTTTAACGAAGTGGATGGATGACCGCAAAAGCGCTAACATTTTCTTTATTGTAATAATGCTGGGTTTTTATAGCCTGCCTTGTTTTGCTGGTGTTTTTTTAGTTTGCTTATTTACATTAGTTATTTCACCAGTGTAATTGGGTCTTGGATTTTTCTGACTTATCCAGTTGCTCATTTGTATTTCCTGACCGGAGCTTGTCAGAAGAAGTGATGGAGAATATAGAAGATGAGTTACCGTTCAATCCTGCTAATACAACTGGGACAACTATGAGAAACTGGAATGATAACCTGAATAGGATTTTGGAGACAGACCCTTTCCTAAACACTGGGACTATTCTACGTACAAATATAAATGGTAATGAAGATGAACTGTATGAAGGCTTCTTGATAAAATTTAGGACTCCTGAAAGCAAACTATATAAATGTAAGCTCTTACAATGGCAGCACTTTCATCTTGAGGCCTCTTTGCAACATAAAATCATTCCTTGAGGGTTGAGAGTCCTAAATATGCAAAGTTACGGTGAGACGTTTCCTGATTTACTTAAGCAATAGCAGGTGTTAAATTTAAAAATTAGTTCTAAATATATGACTTTATTAATAGACTTTTTTACTCCACATGAAAGAGAACTATTAACTGAAATTAATATATTGCAAAATGAGATTTATGATGCTTTTCCTGCTGAATTTATTGGTGACAAACTTGATTTACTCCACGATAACATTTTTCAATATGAAAAGAAGCTTCTAACAGCCAAAATTAAGAAACTGCAAAGGGATATGCAGGCTTTCCAGAAAGGGGCAGTGTTTTCGTGGCAGAAAGAGAGAGGTAGCACAAGTGAACCTAGGGCTGGGCTAAATGAAAGATAACCAATGGAAACCGGCACACAGGTAGATGCAAGTTCGCAACAACCAATTACATCACAGGGAGCCAAACGAAGTACAGAATTGTGCAATTCCGAAGGGTTAGACCACTCCTTACAAACAGTAATGGAGTCGCAACCAAATGGGGATGTGAATAAACGTTCCAATGTTAACTCTGCTTCGCAAAAGGAATTGACAACAAAGACACGCTCCTTTCTCTTTTCAGGGACAGTTACTCGTCGTACAACCTTGCAGATATCAACAGTGGGGTGTTTTGTTCTCAACAACCCTCGTCCTATAAAGGAGCGTTGGGGGAGCTGTGGACGAAAAGGGAGAGTACACCGCTAACAATCCAGAGAATCAAATGAAGACGTGGAAATGACAATGACAGGTCTGGTTATTAACATTTGTTTGTATAAACTTACTGAAGCACAAATGTCTCTGCTGGGTAAAGGGTTGTCCTTTATCTAAGTTCAGAAGGTTAACTTAGAAGTTCTTACAGATCTGAAAATGTTTGGAAGAAGGCTTACCTTAAAGACAATGTTTCCCGATACAGGTTGTAATTATGAACTTTTTTAAAAAAAAAAAAAAAATGTTTATGTTCCCTCCACCCCATCCTATGGTGGAAGCATTTGTAGAGTTATGTGAAAAACAGATTAGAGAAGCTTTTTCTTATAAGTCTAATGTTAGTTTCTATAATATGACCACAGCTGGATATAATGCTTTAAGTGAAATGAAGGAAATGTATTTGCTAGAAATAAGACCTGTAGATAAAGGATGGGGTATTATTATTATTTTAGATAGAGATTTATATGTTGCACAAACGAAAAAGCTGCTAGATAACAGAGAAACGTATTTACCTGTGTTGAAGAATATAGTCAAGTGGTTAACA